>NC_064630.1:204813308-205116338 GCF_023864275.1 Schistocerca cancellata
TAGTATTTGACAGATGGTATTCTGTTCGATGTTTCGAAGCATTTTGTGGACTGTTAAGAAAAGTTGTTGATATCGTCTGTTGCTGGGTGCGCTCTCAATGAAAAAGCACAACTTATAAATCATTCAAGTCAGTAAGAATCCGATCCAAAGCTTATCACTATTTTCTCAGTACTGTTCTCACCAAACGAGTAAATATACTCCTGTAATTATTTTAGTACATTTGTCTAAGTAGTGTGAGTCAACAGCAAGGGCTATTTGAATTATGCACCAAAGTAACTTCATCACAGTTTGCTGAAACGGTAAAAACTTACTCCCTGGAGCTACGACTCCTGGGCCTTGGCCTTTCTGACGATTGCAGCCCAGTCTTGCTGATCTTCTCATTTCCTCCTTGCTCTCATTCCCATCTTTCTCAATTTATTCGCCACATCATCCAGCCATCCCTTCTGTGATCTCGCTCTGAAATTTCTGCCACCTGTGTTTCGTCTGTTGGCCTTTTTGACAGATGTACCCTCTGACATTTGCTCTAGATGGCCGAACCTCTTAACTGTTGTTCTCGATTTCCGAAACTAGGTCAGCATAACCGTATAGTTCTTCGAATCCTTGTTTTTCCACGTTCTCCACTGCCAATCCCCATGATAGAATGATAGAATTCTACAATAAAATCAGTACATTAGGTAATGTAGGAGCTGTACTGGAGAAAGAGGTAAAGAGACGCTGAGAAAGACAAGAAATGGAAGGGCAAGTGGACCGAGGGGAGTTGTCATGGAACTGTGGAAATATGAGTCTCCTCAGATGGTAAGATTTATACGTAAATTGTTCAGTCAGATTGTGAAGAGAGAGGAAATACCAAGAGAATGGTGTTTATCATACATATCTGCTATCTATAAAAAAACAAACAATTACAGGGGAATTAGTGTTGCGGCATCCACCAGCACACTTTTCAGCGTTACACTGAAAAACAGGTTAGAATGAGATTGAGCGAAAGGTGCGAGAGGAACAGGTAGGTTTTTATGTCGGACGAGTTTGTATGGATCGCATTTTTAGCCTTAGACACGTAAATGACAAGGTGTATTCTAGGGGTCAAGATGTACACCCAGTATTTGTGGATGTACAAAAAGAGTATTATTCTTTACCCAGCAGCGCACTATGGGAGGCGATTGGTATGTATGAGTCGAAGCACAGCAAATATCTCTGATAAAATACTACCAATCGTACACAGTAGTTAAGGTAAGGAGAAAGTTGAGTGAGACATTCCAAACATCGAATGGACTTAAACAGAGCTGCACTATGTCGTCGACCCTGTTTTAAATATATGAGCAGTATTTATTGGAAACTTGGATCAGTTTTGCGGACGTATGAGAATTCTTTTCCAGCATGGTACTGTCTACTCATTACTATATGCCAATGATCAAGTACTGATAGCACAAAGTAGAGAGGATGTCAAATTTATCACAAAGAAGTTAATGGAGGCATTTGGACGAGGCAGGCTTAGAATAAATGTGAGCAAAATAGAGTATGTAGTAATCTAGTAGTGAGAGGGGATAAGATACAGTACTGTCGGAACGAACTGTTAAAGCTGTAAAGAAGTTTAAATACTTAGGACAGATTATCCATTCCTCGGGATGCTGTGATGCAGATATGAAACGCAGTATCCTGCAGGCAACAGGGCCAATTAAAATGCTGAATGGAGTTATGTCCAGTGGGACAATATCAAAAGAAACAAGGAAGAAGATTCTGCAAACGACAGGGAAAGTATGCTAACATACAGTGAAGAAGGATGGATTCTGGAGAAGAGGAAGAGGAGCAGAGGACAGGCACTAGAGATGGATGGAATAAGGAGGGCAGCCAAGATGTACAGGCCAGGGCGTAGAAGAAATGAGGAAATAAGGCAAAGAATTGAGAGTAGAGCTCTTCAGTGGGTATGGCCATGCACGGCGAGTAGAGCAAGGACGATGGCCAAAAGCAATCCTTGGAATGGTCGCTCCAGTAAGGAGGAAGAGTGTACGGTCGAGAGCAACATGGAGTGCGGGAGAAATTACGATGATGAGGAAGAGATTTGAAAAAAGGTATACTGCCATGGCCGTGAAATGGGAGTGGGAATACAGGACAACAGGTGAAGAGTAGAGAAACCCTTAAAAGCAAGTCCATTGCCTTCCCCATTGAATCTGTATCTTCCTTTCCCATCTCTTCAGGAAGTTCTCTTCTGCCACACTTGTCAAAATGTTTCTGAGCCATACGTTACCACCATCCTTATAACCATTCGATCTAAGTCCACGCCGCGCGGGACTAGCCGAGCGGTGTGTGGCGCTGCAGTCATAGACTGTGCGGCTGGTCCCGGCGGAGGTTCGAGTCCTCCCTCGGGCATGGGTGTGTGTTTGTCCTTAGGATAATTTAGGCTAAGTAGTGTGTAATGTTAGGGACTGATGACCGTAGCAGTTAAGTCCCATAAGTTTTCACACACATTTGATTTTTGACAGTCCACCTTCGTTTCTCTGCTCACATTACGTGACTGAATAATCTTAACCAGGACCCCAAAACTACATTTCTCGCGGCAATCCATGCAGTTATTTCTTCGCTTATGGTGTCATCATTGGTTATCTGCACTCCCAAGTACTGGAACATCTCTCACCCCTCTCATAGATGGCCGCAGTCAACTTGATACACTAATGGCCATTAAAATTGCTACACCACGAAGATGACGTGCTACAGACGCGAAATTTAACTGACAGGAAGAATATCCTGTGATATGCAAATGATTAGCTTTTCAGAGCATTCACAGGAGGTTTGCGCCGGTGGCGACACCCACAACGTGCTGAGATGAGGAAAGTTTCCAACCGATTTCTCATACACAGACAGCAGTTGACCGGCGTTGTCTGGTGATACGTTGTCGTGATGCCTCGTGTAGGAAAAGAAATGCGTACCAACAGGTTTCAGACTTTGATAAAGGTCGGATTGTAGCCTATAGCGATTGCGGTTTATCGACATTGCTGCTCGCGTTGGCCGAGATCCAATGGCTGTTAGCAGAACATGGAATCGGTGGGTTCAGGAGGGTAATACGGAACATATCACTAGCAGTCGAGATGACAGGCATCTTATCCGCATGGCTGTAACGGATCGTGCAGCCACGTCTCGATCCCTGAGTCAACAGATGGGGACGTTTGGCAGACAATAACCATCTGCACGAAGAGTTCGACGACGTTTGCAGCAGCATGGACTATCAGCTCAGAGACCATGGCTGCGGTTACCCTTGACGATGCATCACAGACAGGAGCGCCTGCGATGGTGTACTCAACGACGAACCTGGGTGCACGAATCGCAAAACGTTATTTTTTTCGGATGAATCCAGGTTGTGTTTACAGCATCATGATGGTCGCATCCGTGTTTGGCGACATCGCGGTGAACGCACATTGGAAGCGTTTATTCGTCATTGCCATACTGGCGTATCACCCGGCGAGATGGTATGGGGTGGCATTGGTTACACGTCTCGGTCACCTCTTGTTCGCATTGTCGGCACTTTGAACACTGGACGTTACATTTCAGATGTGTTACTAACCGTGGCTCTGCACTTCATTCGATCCCTGCGAAACCCTACATTTCAGCAGGATAATGCACGACCGCATGTTGCAGGTCTTTTCTGGATACAGAAAATATTCGACTGCCGCCCTGGCCAGCACATTCTCCAGATCTCTCATCAACTAAAACGTCTGGTCAATGGTGGCCGAACAACTGGCTTATCACGATACGTCAGTCACTACTCTTGATGAACTGTGGTATCGTGTTGAAGCTGCATGGGCAGCTGTACCTGTACACGCCATCCAAGCTCTGTTTGACTCAATGCCCAGGCGTATCAAGACCGTTATTACGGCCAGAGGAGGTTGTTCTGGATACTGATTTCTCAGGATCTATGCACCCAAATTGCGTGAAAATGTAATCACATGTCAGTTCTAATATAATATATTTGTCCAACGAATACCCGTTTATCATCTGCATTTCTTCTTGGTGTAGCAATTTCAATGGCCGGTAGTGTATATTTCCTTTTAGAAGCAGCCTTTCTCCTGAAAGGGAAGAGATTCAATGTTTTTACCGTAAAGCCTCAGCTTCTCTGCCTCCTTTTCTAGTCTGCCAAATCCTTCTTCCAGTTCTTTCAATCACCTAGACACCATACAAACATCAACAACCTATGCTAGGTTTTGGTTCTTACGGGTAAACAAAGTGCCACCTGGGTTATTGATATCCACCCTTCACATCACTCTCTCCAAAACCACGTTGAGAAGTAGTACGGATAAAACATCCCCTGTCGAAATCCTCGGTTAACTTCAAATTCTTTAGTGACGATTCCCTCTACTTTCACTTTCATTTTCACTTGACATTTCGTGCTGGTCAGGGTCATTTGTACCATTCTGATTATTTCATACGGAAAATCCATATTCATCAGGATATGATACAGCTTTTTCTTCTAACACTATCATTAGTCTGTTTGGAATCTATAAATCTACAGAGATTTGAAGGGCATACATATCATATTCAGAGCACTTTTCAGTTATTTACCTTGTAGTGAAGAAATGGTTAGTTGTTGGTATGCCCTGTGGAAAACCGAACTGGTATAATCTCCAAACATATCTTCTGTAAGTGGAGCGAGTCTCGTAATAACGAGTTCGGCTAGAACTTCGTACAGCACTTCGTTGCTCGTTAAGTGGATATGAATATGAAACGAGTGTGTGAGTGAGTGCGTGTGTATGTGTCTCTATGTGTGTATGTGTACGTGTGTATATGTACGTGTGTGTGTGTGTGTGTGTGTGTGTGTGTGTGTGTGTGTGTGGATCATTCTATAGCTACGTTATCAGTTTCGTGTGTGCACTTGATACAAGCAGACAGATAAATGAGTATGTGTCTCCTCACTATCACAGACCTGTTTCTGTGGTATCCCTTGCTTTAGCCGAATGATCTCACGTTCTGTGTGGGATAACTGTGAGCCTGCTTACATTTTAGCGTTTACTAAGTGTTCTCCATTCTACAACTACACAAACCTCAACACTATACAATTTTTTCTACCTTGTAAAGCACTATGAATTGTGTCACAATGGTGTTATGCGTTTTGAACAAAGTAGTAATTAAATCTACCATCAGACAAAAAAAATTCGCTACAGGTGTGCTTTAAAATTTACAAATAAATGAGTAGTTATTTTCGAAGATATTTGTTTTTCCGAAATATTAATAGTGCTTTGAATTAAAGCTAGGGCAGTGAATTTCACACATAGTTAAATAATTAATGTAAATACTATTATTTTTATTATTTCAAGAAACACAGCAATCAGCCTTTTTTGATATAGTTTTATTTATGCCAATATGCGTTTCGGGCTTTCTCCATCTTCAATTGGCATAATACATACTTGAATCTTCAATAAGTACATCTTAAAACATCGACAGCAATTTGGATGCTCCACTTCACCTGCACAAAAGTACAGTTTTGTTAAGCTCCTACACATCGCGAGTTATGTATTTACGATATATTACTGGCTAGTGTGCTTACTTTCTATTCTGCTTGTTTTTTTTTCACGTTTGTAAATGTGGCACAAACACGTTTTCACTTGCTGCTTCCACAAAAACAGTACAGTATCCGCCATGCTGCCGACTGACATCTTTTTTTTTCATTGTAAATGTCTTATTATGTCTTATTATATTTTACATATGGGTTCTGAAAGTACTATTTCTAGTTAAAGCTTCTGTATGACTAAAATAATTGAAATTGTTTTGTCAGACTTTGATGAGTACGCTATATGCTTATTAAACATATGCAGTAGTGATTTTTAATTAGATACATGCTAAATTAAAAATAATTAATATATTTTGTATAAAATAATTAAGATTACATATTTCACTCACAGTTGGAGTGATAATTAAAGGGAAATGGTGACAGATCGTTCTGTTTCATAAAAAAGTTCCGTACTGGTCTGAAAATTGGATGAAGTACTGTATTTTTAGACAATTATTACAGATTAATAAATTTGGCCTACTAACATCGCGTTTTTAGTGCCCATGTGAATTTGTGAATATGGTTGCATCTCCTGAATTTATCGGTTTCTTTCTATCGTGGAGCACTTTGATTATTTTGGACATTGATTCTGGGTCATCAAAAGGAAACTGTCCTACCAGCTGCGACTTTTTGGACAACAGAATTAGTTTTGAGGTGGTTTCACTCATATTTCCTTTGCTATGTTTTCCATGATGTTCTGGCATTTTCCACCCGCTTTAAAATCGTCCGTGAATTCCTATCACAGGTTTTGCTTCTTCCGTCCATTATTCACTATGTCGGTGCAGTGAACTGGTATGAATAGCTGATTAGGCTCCTAACCACGTTGTTTCTGGCACTTGCGATTGCCCTAGTAGTCTTCTGTGCATTCCTGCTAACTGTCATAAATTTTTTTATTGAATCCTTCGATTCTTAGCGTTCTCACAGCTGCTTCTTTTTTCTATCTTCCTCTGCGTGCAAATTTTTGACCTATACCAGCGTACACTTCATTTGCTTTATGCGCACCAACCTATGAAACGTTTCCTAATATATATGGTGAAATCGACACATCACATCTGAAGGCAGAGTACATGACGACCGATTCGCAAGAAAAATGAAACTCTCTTAGCTCCACGATCACCGACAGTGACCAATTTGCTGCTGAGATCATGGGAAAGGATAGTGCATCCTATATGAAGTAGCTACTGTCAGTCAGGGTCACTTGAAACCGTTTAACAACATATCGTCAGAAGCTGAAAGTCAATCACATCGCCATCCATCTATTTGCACTCTACCGCAATATATCGCACTGCTCCTAAGGCGGTAGATCATCGGCAGAGAGATATGTAAACAAAGATGACTGTAAGTGCAACTGGTACCACCAAACTGAATGACTTTTCAAGTTGTGACAGCAGGAATAGCTCTGAAACTTCGCTGAGCCATGAAAAATGCGAGAAAATTAGTATAATTTGAGAACATGTTACGTGTTGAAGAAGATACGGTGGCAAGACAGAAATGAGGTCAGCCAAGCTTAAGCATCGAGGAGAATAAGACTGGTCAGACACAATACACAGTAACCTAAAAGCAGTAAAACTCGTCTTCGTACAGCACACGTTTGTGCAAAATGCAGAAAATTGATCTCCATTGACAGTCTTGCAAAATTTTGGAACGAATTCTGCAGAAGCAGAAGAGTCTGCAGTGATATGTAACGAACTAGTTGGAACAATGATTAGACATCGGAGTCCCTTTTAGAAAGTTGTCTATTCAGATCTCTGTCCAGCCATCGGCTTTAGGTTTTTCGTGGTTTCCAAAATCGCTTAAGCCAAATTCAGGAGTGGTTCCTATCAGAAAGACACGGGCTACTTTCTTCTCTCCTCTGGACTCTCTAATGACGATGTTGCCGCCGGGACGTTAAACTAATACTCCAACTGTGGCCTGTGCGGGTGCTGTGCAGAGATGTGCCTGACAGACTTGTTTACACGTTATCCATGCATTAGCTAGAGCAACGCAGTGCGTACGCGTATCTAGTCGCTAAATCCTACACCAACTTGCGATTTAATTTGTACCTGTTCAAGTTCGTCGATTGTAATAAATCTGCTTCAAGGCTGTGAAAAAGCAATAATACTCGTACTCAACATAGCAGTTTCGCCCGCATCTCGTGGTCGTGCGGTAGCGTTCTCGCTTCCCACGCCCGGGTTCCCGGGTTCGATTCCCGGCGGGGTCAGGGATTTTCTCTGCCTCGTGATGGCTGGGTGTTGTGTGCTGTCCTTAGGTTAGTTAGGTTTAAGTAGTTCTAAGTTCTATGGGACTGATGACCATAGCTGTTAAGTCCCATAGTGCTCAGAGCCATTTGAACCATTTTTGAACATAGCAGTTTCGGGTTGATAACTTTAACAGTTTCTCATACATATAAATTTAGTTAAAACTAGACTTGTTAAGTATTGAATAAAATATAGGATCATGGCATACTGGCATGACATTTTACACATTCATAGAAGAAAACTAGCTAAATAACATGTTGTTATAAAGTTAAAATACACATTTTGTATACAAATAGAAGACGTGTGCATTTCGCAGTTGTTTGCAAAACATTTTTTCCGTTTAAGTTTTTTTATTGTTATTATTATTTTCAACTATCAGAAAGTCTGTAGGTGTGCTGTGAATGAAGAATATACATGAATAGTGAAACTCAAAATTGTAAGTATATAAGTTTCTACTTAATGCAGTGCAGTCATGTAGTGTATTACATACACTGAATGAAAATCGAATGTAAAAGAAACAGTATTTATGTTGAGAAAGTCTTGTCTTTACTTCAGTCTTTCAGCTAAGTGAAGATATTGTTAGTTAAAGTTTGTCTGGCGTTCTTAGAGAATATACACTCCTGGAAATGGAAAAAAGAACACATTGACACCGGTGTGTCAGACCCACCATACTTGCTCCGGACACTGCGAGAGGCCTGTACAAGCAATGATCACACGCACGGCACAGCGGACACACCAGGAACCGCGGTGTTGGCCGTCGAATGGCGCTAGCTGCGCAGCATTTGTGCACCGCCGCCGTCAGTGTCAGCCAGTTTGCCGTGGCATACGGAGCTCCATCGCAGTCTTTAACACTGGTAGCATGCCGCGACGGCGTGGACGTGAACCGTATGTGCAGTTGACGGACTTTGAGCGAGGGCGTATAGTGGGCATGCGGGAGGCCGGGTGGACGTACCGCCGAATTGCTCAACACGTGGGGCGTGAGGTCTCCACAGTACATCGATGTTGTCGCCAGTGGTCGGCGGAAGGTGCACGTGCCCGTCGACCTGGGACCGGACCGCAGCGACGCACGGATGCACGCCAAGACCGTAGGATCCTACGCAGTGCCGTAGGGGACCGCACCGCCACTTCCCAGCAAATTAGGGACACTGTTGCTCCTGGGGTATCGGCGAGGACCATTCGCAACCGTCTCCATGAAGCTGGGCTACGGTCCCGCACACCGTTAGGCCGTCTTCCGCTCACACCCCAACATCGTGCAGCCCGCCTCCAGTGGTGTCGCGACAGGCGTGAATGGAGGGACGAATGGAGACGTGTCGTCTTCAGCGATGAGAGTCGCTTCTGCCTTGGTGCCAATGATGGTCGTATGCGTGTTTGGCGCTGTGCAGGTGAGCGCCACAATCAGGACTGCATACGACCGAAGCACACAGGGCCAACACCCGGCATCATGGTGTGGGGAGCGATCTCCTACACTGGCCGTACACCACTGGTGATCGTCGAGGGGACACTGAATAGTGCACGGTACATCCGAACCGTCATCGAACCCATCGTTCTACCATTCCTAGACCGGCAAGGGAACTTGCAGTTCCAACAGGACAATGCACGTCCGCATGTATCCCGTGCCACCCAACGTGCTCTAGAAGGTGTAAGTCAACTACCCTGGCCAGCAAGATCTCCGGATCTGTCCCCCATTTAGCATGTTTGGGACTGGGTGAAGCGTCGTCTCACGCGGTCTGCACGTCCAGCACGAACGCTGGTCCAACTGAGGCGCCAGGTGGAAATGGCATGGCAAGCCGTTCCACAGGACTACATCCAGCATCTCTACGATCGTCTCCATGGGAGAATAGCAGCCTGCATTGCTGCGAAAGGTGGATATACACTGTACTAGTGCCGACATTGTGCATGCTCTGTTGCCTGTGTCTATGTGCCTGTGGTTCTGTCAGTGTGATCATGTGATGTATCTGACCCCAGGAATGTGTCAATAAAGTTTCCCCTTCCTGGGACAGTGAATTCACGGTGTTCTTATTTCAATTTCCAGGAGTGTATTTGGACAGAATACCTACACTCACGAAAAATACCTGACAACAACAAAAATTAATGAATGTAATGAAATGTGTGGAATACATTCGTCTAGGAAACATGCTTAAGTGATTAACATTGCAAGATAACAGGTTAATGCAATTGGCACATAGGCCATTGCGAATGTGAAATGCCGGTACATTAGTAACAGATGTAAGCGCCAGAACGTTGACTGGAAGAAAAATGGGATGCATTGTGTTGTACAGGTGCCGGATGTTACTTTTTGGGATGAAGTTCCAGCCTGTCGCACTTGGTCGGTCAACACAGGGGCAGTTAATGGTGATTGTTGATGACGCTGGAGCCGGCCGCTGTGGCCGTGCGGTTCTAGGCTCTACAGTCTGGAACCGAGCGACCGCTACGGTCGCAGGTTCGAATCCTGCCTCGGGCATGGATGTGTGTGATGTCCTTAGGTTAGGTAGGTTTAATTAGTTCTAAGTTCTAGGCGACTGATGACCTCAGAAGTTAAGTCGCATAGTGCTCGGAGCCATTTTTGATGACGCTGAAGTCGTTCGATGGCGTCCCGTATGTGCTCCATTGCAGTCACATCTGGTGATCGAGCAGGCCAAGGCAACATGTCGACGCTCCGTTCAACATGTTAGCTTACAACAGCGGTCTCTGGGCGAGCGTTATCCTGTTGGAAAACACCCCATGGAACGCTGTTCATGAAGGCAGCGCAACAATTCGAATCACCAGATTAACAGACACTTTTGCAGTCCCGGTGGGTGTGACAACCACGAGAGTGCTCCTGCTGTCATACGAAATCCCCAAGTGTAGGTCCAGTGAGTGTAGCACGACGACAGGTTAGTTACAGATCCTCAACTGCCCTCCTCCTAATCAGTACACGGTCATAACTGCCATCGATACGGAACCATTTTACACCAAAAAACCGCAACAGATCTCCACCCTCCCCTTCAATGAGCTCTTGCTTGACGTCACTGAAGTCGCAAACAGCGGTGGTTTAGAGTCGTGGGATGCACGCTGCAGGGCGTCTGTCTCGGAGCACTCCTCGAAGTAACTTATTATAACAGTTCATTTTGTCACTGAGGTGCCAGCTGCTGCTCAGATTGCTGCTGCACGTGCAGTACGATGCACCAGAGCGATACGATGGTCTTCCGCCTCGGTAGTGCCACTTGGCGATCGTACCACCGCTGCCAGCATCCATGTACAGTGCCTGTATCCCTTGTAAGTAGGCTGTTTAGGTTTTTATATTGGTAACGCCACGTAGCGCTCTGTATGAAATTTACTGGCTGTGCTGTGTGCAGTCTGTGGCTGGTTTGCATTGTTGTAATACTCGCCATTGTAGCGTTGGGCAGTTGGCTGTTAACAGCGCGTAGCGCTGCGCAGTTGGAGGTGAGCCACCAGCAGTGGTGGATGTGGGGAGAGAAATGGCGGAGTTTTGAAATTTGTACGACTGGATGTCATGAACTGCTATGTATATTATGATTTTTCAACACTATTAAGGTAAATACATTGTTTGTTCTCTATCAAAATCTTTCATTTGCTAACTATGCCTATCAGTAGTTAGTGCCTTCAGTAGTTTGAATCTTTTATTTAGCTGGCAGTAGTGGCACTCGCTGTATTGCAGTAGTTCGAGTAACGAAGATTTTTGGTGAGGTAAGTGATTTGTGAAAGGTATAGATTAATGTTAGTCAGGGCCATTCTTTTGTAGGGATTTTTGAAAGTCAGATTGCGTTGCGCTAAAAATATTGTGTGTCACTTTAGTGAATGTTTGAGTACGTTCAGTTTTGCTCAGCTGTTTGAAAAGCAAATAATGTAAGAGGTTTATCAGCACAGTAATTCATAAATTTTTCTAAGGGGACGTTTCATACCCTGCCAAGTCTTTCAGCAACGTCGCCGAAGGAATATCGAGCTTCTCGTAGCATTATTACACGACCTTGTTCAAACTCAGTCTTCGTCACTGAAAAGCATTCTTGACGAACATCAAATCACCACGTCCAGTCTGAAAGGTAACTAACGCTCGTTACGGCGTTTATTTAAAGCGAACCTGCTTTATATCCTCATAGTGGTGCGGTTAGTGCCACTCTTATCGAGCTGACATGAAACGTGAACAGGCATGACCTTTCAGATGTAGAAGCACGCCTACCTACTTTTGTTTATGTGGCGCAACTCCTTCTTGGTGTTGCGATTTTTTCCGTCAGCGTATATTCATAAATGGTTCATGAATGATCAGTAGATGAAGGCCCCCTGATGCATAAAACCAGTTTAGTACGCCGTTGGAGAAGCAACGAAAAAAGCAATCCAGAGTTAAAAGACAGCAAAATCTCCAAGTCTGACCATGTTTTCAGAAAGTTGAAAATTATCGCGAAACTTGCAGTACAAGAGAAAAAAACGGAACGAGATTCCTGTTACGTGTGAAACACACCAGCGCCAAGACACAATGAATAATCTCACTGTGCAGCGGCGATGGTGACGTTACCATCAAAGAGGAGTTGAAAGACACCGTTTCCCGTAATTTCTTCACACGGGAAGATGCAGTAAATGTTCCAGAGTCCGACTCAAGAACAACTGCAACATGAGTTATTTGGAGGTAGATACACTCGATATATCGAAGCAACTTAAGTCAACAAACGCACGTCACCCTGCCCAGGTTTTTAGCAATCAGATACAAACGCTCGCTCGATGAAAAATCCGTCTCCAATGACTGGAAAGGTGCTCACGTCAGATCGCTAGACAAAAAAGAAGAAGCAG
This sequence comes from Schistocerca cancellata, assembly GCF_023864275.1. NCBI lineage: Eukaryota > Metazoa > Arthropoda > Insecta > Orthoptera > Acrididae > Schistocerca > Schistocerca cancellata. Next base: position 204,825,861 of record NC_064630.1, read on the forward strand.
AAGTAATCTGCTGATTCTAGTTTCATAATACAAACATCGAATCGTAATGTGATTCTGCAACATGACAAATGAAATGAAATGATCGTATGGCATTGAGTGCAGGAAGTACCCACGTGGATAAGTTCGGGCGCAAAGTTGCAGGTCACTTCAGTTGACACCAAATTATGCTATTTGTGTGTGGATGATGATGATGACTACACAACCCCCATTTCCCGAGCGGAGAAAAGCTCCGATACGGTCGCGGATGGAGTCGCACACGCTGCATGGTAGTCAGACGTGCTGACCTTTCAGCTAACAGGACTGACAACAAAAACTCTCTTCGAACATTATGATATACCTCAGATGTAACGACTTATTGACACACAACCATCCCTGATTCAGAATTTTTCGTACAAATGGGTCTTTTTTCACACGAAGTAATGAGTGCTGTCGACAGTGTAATACATGATGCCTTACCGAATTACATTGACGACCCAAAATATTACGGCCATTGCTCGCCAGGAAACGGAATGCCTCCTGGTGACGCAGCGGCACGTGACTTAGTAGGGAATTAATGTAAGCGGAGCATAGATAGAGGGGTTCACAAGTGGATAAATACTTTGGCGTAACTGACTTCGACAGAGGGCAGTTTCTTATGGTCCGGCGCCAGGGAAAGAGCGTGTTCGAAATGGACAAGGTGGTCGGCTGTTCGCGAGCTAGTGTCCTGAACATTTATCGAAACTGGTCGAAGGACGGCGAAACCACGAGAAGCCGACAAGGTGTTGAACATCAGCTTCTCGTCACAGAAGGCGCAGGTAGCAGGCTTTCGCGGCCTGTAAGGAGTGTGCCCGTCGCATATCGATAGCGTCTTTGAGTTAGTATCAAAACGTCCCTGGCCCCGAGTTCGAACCCACTACTGCTTACATTTTGAAATAAAATCATCAGCAATGGCGCCCAAGATTTCCAGCGTAAGAAGTCACCTTCATTCCGTCAACAGCCTTGTCAAAGAAGGCGGAGAAGCGGACACAGATTCAGGGCACTCTCTTGCATTTGTGGTGGGAAACTGCCCGGTAAAAGGCGGAAGAATCAGCAATGATCGGCGGCATGAGGATCAGAATCCAACTGAAATGACTACATTAAAGACATTATCGCAAGTCATGTGGTCTTTAACTAAAAAAGTGTCATGACGATCTCTCCATTGGCAAAACAGTCTGGTTAGTACCCCATTCGGATCTCCGAGAGGGGACTGCCAAGTAGAAGGCGACCATGAGAAAGAAGTTGAGTAAGCAATGAAAGGATAGTGTTCGACGAGTCGGGGCGTGGAATGTCAGAAGTTTGAGCGCGGTATGGAAGCTAGAAAATCTGAAAAGACAAATATTAAAGCTCAATCTACATTTAGTGGGCGTTAGTGAAGTGAAATGGAAAGAAGACAACGATTTTCGGTAAGACGAGTATATCGTAGTATCAACAACAGCAGAAAATTGATAATGGGAACAGGAAGCGTTATGATTAGGAAGTTAAGAGAGAGAGTGAGTTGGTGTCAACATTTCAGTGATAGGATTGTTTTCATCAAAATCGACAGCAAACCAACACCTACAACAACAGTTCAGGTACACATGCCGACGTTGCAAGCAAAAGCTGAAGAGATAGAGAAAATATATGAGGATATTGAACGAGTAATTCAGTACATAAAGATAGATGAAAATTTAAAAATTATGGGGGTTTGGAATGCGGTTTTAGTGGAAGGAGCAGAAGAAGGGGTTACGGGAGAATGTGGGCTTGGTAGTAGGAATGAGAAAGGAGAAAGACTAATTGAGCTCGGCAATAAATTTCAAATGGTGGTAGTGAATAATCTGTTCAAGAATCACAAGGGGAGGAAGTATAATTGGAATCAAATCGCCAGTCTCCTGCATTCTAGACACACGTGAACAGTAGTTTCATTGTCACTTCCCCCAATAATTTTAGAAATTCCGATGGAATGTTATCTATCACTGCCATCTGAGTTTCAGTTTTCCAATGCTCTTCAAAATTCCGATTCTCATACTGAATCCCCTATTCTTCCCAATGAACTTCTGTTTCTTTTTATATCTCGTCATCAGATTAGTCCTTTCCGCAGTGTACTCTTTCCGCCTATCCACTCTCTCCTCTACATTTAACAGTGAAATCCACACTGCACTCTTAATGTTACCGACCTTGCTTTTAATTTCACCGAAGGTTGTTTCGACTTTTCATTTGCTCTAGTTTTGACTTCCTTTTATGCTGAGTCAGTCCTTCCGACAATCATTTCTTTTTCGATGTCTTCACATTTTTGATACAGTCACTTCTCCATCGTTCCCCTACATTTCCTAATTATTTCGTTCCTAAATGACTAGTATTTTTGTATTCCTAAATTCCCTGCACATTTTTGTACTCACTTCTTTCGTCGATTAACTGAAGTATTTTTTTCTGTTACCCATGGTTTCTTCGCAGTTATCAGTACTAAATTTCCCTACACTCTGACTTAATTTAGCAAAAGAATTAATAATACTGGAAAATTGAAAGTTAATTTAGTGACTGAAATTAATAGTGAACTTTGTTTCTGAAGCACTGCGAAATTCAATAAAATAGGATTAGTCTTGGGCTACCTCAACAATCATTTCAAAAGCTAGTTGAATCTACGCAATTTAGAAATAAGAGATATAACTTTGAATTTGAATTACATGATTCTGAACAATTAACAATAGCAAAATTTAGTACGCACCAAGCTGAGCTGCAGTCACAGGTAAGCTAAAATATGGTAACAAAACTCGCACTCTAAATATTGTAGCCAGCTATGAATACTTTAACTGAACTTTGAAATTAAAGCAGTGAAATGGAATTATATTACTTTAATGCTGGCGTATGAATTTCAACGACACTCGGGTTCATTCCAGAAAAGGAAGGGACCCTTCTTGGTAATGAAATTTGGACAATGAGCAACAAAGGTTCATGCTAAGTGGCTTTTTTTTGTGACGCAACAGTTTGAAAAGCTGAGGTCTACCATACAGTTCTAAAAACTTTACATGCTTTTAGTCTTCCTTGTTGGTTGATTGAAGGTTTGCAGTCGTCGATCGGGGAATTGGCGACAGTCACTCATTGTCGGCCGTCGCTGTTGCAGAAGCTGGATGTTGGCGCGCCTTCTTCTCGACACGGTCACCAGGCGAAACGGGCTCTTGATGTGCGCCAGCTAGTGCGTCCCGTCCGTGACACCGTGTCAGAAACTATCATAGCAAGTCGAGCGCAGCTACATGCTGCCAAACCCCGAAAGCGCGGCAACTCGCGGGAGCGTCACACAACACACCTGCTACACCGCCCTACTCCAGCCAGACTCTCACTGCCGCGCTCCATGCGGCCGAGTTAACGCTACCAAAGATCCTAAACACTTTGGCTCTCCACGCGACTTATCGATGTAATCGTTCGATAGCATAGTTTTCCCTAGGCCAGACCCTGCGTAAAAATAGAAGTAATATTTACAAAACAAACCAATTATACCTCGACATAAATGCATATATATATACAGAAACGTCATATCTTCATGTAACAAATAAAGGAAAAAAATTTATAGCACAGTAGATGGAAATAGGAGGATATGCATTTCCGGCGTTACAAAGGGAAGATTCGCTGATATCATTGCTCCCCTCACTGAAAACGAAGAAGAATTACAGAACCTATTGAACAGAATGAACAGTCTAACGAGTACTGAATAAGTAATGAGAGTAAATCGTAGAAAGGCAGAAGTAACGAAAAGTAGCATAAATGAGGACAGCGAGAAACTTAACATCGTAAGTGGAGGTCATGAAGCAAGTGAAGTTAAGGAATACTACTACCTAGGTATCAAAATAACCCATGCCAAACGGAGCAAAGAAGTCATAAAAGGCAGAGAAGCATTGTAAAAAGGGCATTCCTCTCCAAGAGAAGTGTGATAGTATCAAACATAGGCCTTAATTTGAGGAAGTAATTTCAGAAAATGTCAATTTGGAGTACAGCATTATATGACTGTGAGACACGGACTGTGGGAAAACCGGAACAGAAGTGAACAGAAGCATTTGAGATGTGGTGCTACAGGAAAACGTTGAAAATTAGGTGTACTGTTAAGGTAAGGAATAAGGAGGTTCTCCACCGAATCGGCTAGGAAAGGAATATACGGAAAGCACTGACATGAAGAAGGGGCAGGATGGTAGGACATCTGTTAAGACATCAGAGAATAACTTCCACGGTACTAGAGGGAGCTACAGAAGGAAAAAAACTGTAGAGGAAGACAGAGATTGGGATACATCCATCAAATAATTGAAGCCGTCGTTTGCAAGTGTTACTCTGAGAGGAAAGGATTGGTACAGGAGGAGATTTCGTGGCAGGCCCCATCAAACCGTTAGAAGGAAAGAATGATGCGCGTCGAACTATGGCAGTCGTGGCGACGAAGTCTAATGCTGGTGCAGAGACAAGTGTTCGGAGCACAGCAGTCTGACCCATTGTTGAAAATGGAGCTCAACAGCAGACAACCCCTTCGTATTCTCACTTACTATTAGCATGGGCACGGGATTATTGAGATAGCCCTGATCGGATGAATCACCTTTCCTGCTACACCACGTCGCTAAGTGTTTCCGCATACACTGTCATTTAGGGGAAGTGCTCCTCGAAACGTTCATCGGGACACGGAAGCAGCAGTTGGGGGCAGTATTATACTACTGCGGAAATTCACTTGGGTTTCCATAGGATCTGTGCTACTAATGCGAGACACCACGGGAGCTATGCACTCCACGAGCATTACTTCAGACCACTTGCGACCCTTAACACTTGATGCCTTCGACAATGGCAATGGCATCTTCCAGCAAGATAAGTGTCAGTGACACAAGGCCATAGTCGTGGTACAATAGTTTGAGGAGCATGATAGTGAACTGCCGTAGATACCTTAGCTACTATATTCTGTTGATCTGAACCTGTCGGAACACATCTGGGACGCTATCTGGAGTCAGCTCCATGCTGACAAACAACCAGCCCATAGCTTATAGAAATTGTGTGCTCTCCGGAAACCTGTCAAGGCCTTGAATCCACGTAACCCGGAATCGGTGGTATATAGCATTGCAAAAGTAAATCAGCGCGCTATAAAGCAGGTGGTCATTATGTTTTGGCACATCAATGTAAGTGGCCAGTGAGATGTAAGGGGTCGCGCTGCCTCAAAGTAACGTGTGCTACTACATCAGAACAGAGGACGGCGGTCGTGGAAAGAGAAGGAGCCCATTTCTTTACTTGCAGCTATGTGCTGGCAAGCCTCTCGCCTCGACCAGGCCCCGTAGCGTCGCCTGCTGCTGACCAAGCCATCGATCCCAGCCGGCAAATTCCCCCACTGACAGTAATTCGGGCGATGGCAACCCGCTGCGGCGCGGCACGGCGTGGCGCAGTTAGGCCCAGATAAACGGTGTGCGGCGGAGCCGGCGGCTGTTCTTCATTTCGCCGCTATTGATCTCCGATAGGCATCTCTGCCGGCCAACTCGCCGCCCGACAAATCTCTCTAACCACTCCGTGCCTCCACCTCTGCCTCCTCCTGCTCATTCGTGCGCCGCTTCCATATTGGTTCTCGGCCTTGTAGAGTCCCCCCACCCTCGTAGAGGCCGGCTTCCGATGGTTGTTATTTATAGACTGTGAATAAATGCGGTGGAAACGTGCGTTCACACTCATCTCACTATACTGTCGGCCGGCCAGAGTGGCCGAGTGATTATAGGCGCTACAGTCTGGAACCGCGCGACCGCTACGATCACAGCTTCGAATCCTGCCTTGGGCATGGATGTGTGTGATGTTCTTACGTTAGTTAGGTTTAAGTAGTTCTACGTGTAGGGGACTGATGACCTCTGAAGTTAAGTCCCATAGTGCTCAGAGCCAATATACCGTTCCAGAGGACATTACCGAGTTCTACTGTCCTTACTTATAAGATTCAGCTATGCCCCACGTTGAGCGCTATTAATGGTTGATTGTTTCGGCAAGGCTCCATGTCGTGCGACGATTAGCTGTATGTGCTGTTACAGACGAAGTTAAAGGCCCCTCCTCTGTGAGGGTGACTCAGTATCCACGTAAAATTAATTTTCTGTTGGACATTTCAGAAATCGTGAATTTTTGACGTGTGTGGCGCTGAGAGAACTTCCCATGAATCGTAAAACATGTAAGATATTACATATTATGTATTACAGGTATGTATCTTAGACTATTCCCTGGTAAGGGGCTCTTGTCGGGAAACGACATAATCAACGTCAAAGGTGCAAATCAAAGATACTTTTGACAGTAGAATAAATGTACCGGTATTATTGTTGCTAAGGTTTTAGGTCAGGCAATTTTCGGAGCCTGAAAAAAAATCTGTTGAACAGAGGCCCTAAAATGCATCCATAAGAGCTATGAGCACCTCATCTTCGATACAGTGAAATGTATCTCTTCTAATGTAATCTCTTTGATATCAATATTTTTCGGAAGAGGCAGTATAGATCATAACAATAAAAAATGTCCAGTAAATCAAGGTTCTAAAATGCATATCTTAAGAGCCTTGAGCACTTATTCATCTTCTCTACGGTGAAACACATCTCCTGTACCGAACAGGTAGTGCAATCTTTTACGCGTTTCCGTGTATGCAATGTTTCGTAAATTAGTATTCCACGACGTCAGTAACGGTTTCTTGGCGTGTTCTTTGAGTGAGTTTACAAGCTTTTAATGTAATCGTTTTTCGAACGCGTGTTTCGTAACAGTTCTAGAATTTGCTACGTTGGAATATATGGTACACTAGTAGCTTCCTGGGTTAGAAATTCTTGTTACACAGGACTTTGCATACCACCCTTAGTGGTTGGTGAGCGCCAAGTATTTTGTATTATTAGATAGTAGTTAATGAGGCCAGAGTCCATGTCGGTTTTAATTCGTATGAATGCTCTCGTATCGAAAACTTATCGTTAGTTCAGTCATCTTCTAGATTTGTTCTTCATTTATTATTTTTACTGCGGGAAAACAAGGCCTCCGTGGCGAGTATGTGCAGAGTGCTGTGCTATCTGAAGGGTCGCCTTATAGTATTATCTGCACATTACCCGTCTGTAATTTCTGTTTTTAATTCGATTTTTTGAATATACAATCTAAGTTATAATAGACTGTGAGCTTTGGTTAGAGATTTCCCTTGTTCCTCAATGTTTTGTCCTGAGGAAAACGATGTGGTATATGTAATGAAAACGTCTGCATTTAGTTTTTAATTTAAATTATTGTATTAAAGCTTGGTTGGAACAGAAAAATAGAGCAGACGGTGTGCTTGTCATTAATGCAGTCAGGAACGTTATCTGCGTTTGCATTTTTGTTTAAATAACATTAAGTTAATTCTGTTATAGTCAGATGCATTTGTAAATTTATTATCTGTCCGTAGCGTTTGTGCATTCAACATTTGTCACATGTGCTTAAATAACAAAGCTTTTGTTGTCAGCATCAGTCAAATGTGCTGCTATATTAAGTATCACTCAGATGTGCGTACATAACAAACTTAAACAGATGTACTGTAATCTAAGTCCAAGACTGAGCATTGTTAGAAATGTATCGACTCAGTGTGGCCAACTAGAAACTCATTCGGCACGGGGTCCTTTCACAGCCATTGGCCATAGCACAACGCAAGAATTCTTGCTAACCCCAGTCTGTAACATTCTCGCAACAAGAAGTTCTGTTGTAAAAGCTCACATACACACAGCATCAGAGGCAGCCTCTGGCGCACACCGAAAACTTTACCACTCATGAGGTCACGAAGCATAAATCAGCTTCATGACTATGGACTGAAAGAGGAACAGCTGCTAGACCGTGATTTGTAACTACACGTAGATATGTTACCGCCTACAGGCTTTCCGAACGTCGGATAGCGTTCATTTCGTTCTCCTTTTTCTTTCTTTGGTGATCTCGTGAAAAGTGAAACCTAATGACCAAGGCTACCCTGCGAGGTAAGGGCGAAATATTTCTTTTTTGGCTACATGTGAATCTTTTGAGACCAATATACGCTTCCTGACAAAAATAGCGAAGCACGCAGAAGACGTGGTCAGATGTCACTGTATTTCGTACACCTACTCACCATCGACAGGTAAATAAATGATTTTAGTTCTCTTTGACTTCTAGGACAGCCATCAGAGTGCATTAGTGTTTTCCGTTTTAGTGTTGTTAATAGGCCTGGTAGGAGATTTGAGATGTATGAATATTGTCAGCTGTTGGTTAATCACTGTAAAGAACATGGAAACGCCGCATACTCGTTTAAGACAGCACCACCAGTACCTGACAAAGTTTGAAAAGGGCCTCATTGTTGGTTTCCATTTGGCCGGCTGGTCGAATCGCGCAATATCGAAATCTGTTGGGCATTTAGTTGCGGCAGTGTCCTGATGTTGGACTGTCTGTGGGCCATTCGGATGTGACAGTGGTCTGATTTTGGTGCGTAAGGAAATTTGAAGGCAGGCACGCTGGTGTAGGTTCCAGTCGACCTCGTTTGACCATAACGCGGGATGATCACCATACTGTACCAAGCTGTGCCGTCCGAGAACCTGCAACATTCTGTGTCAAAGGGCAGCATTAGTTTGAGACCTCCACCAAACGGTCCTAGGAATTCCCGTCCGAGGTATAAGTTATCGTTTACAGCACAACAGAAGCAGCAGCGTTTGGGGTGGTGTCGTGACAGGGAAGCATTGACTACTGTTGAACTGTGTCACATTGTGTTCAGAGGTGGATAACGGTTGGGCACTACGCCCGATGATCGTCGTCAGCAAGTATGGTGACGACATGGGGAGAGGTCCCCTTCTTCCAATGTCTTGGAGGCGCACAGCGGTGTTTCTTCCAGCGTCTTGCTGTGCCGAAAAATTGGATATGATTTCAGGTCGCGGCACAGCGGCACGTTTTAACTCTCATGCGACAATATCACGGTGCCATTTTTCACCAGGACAATGCTCGTCCTCACGCGGCACATGCCTCTGTGAACTGGCTGCGTTATGCTGAAGTACTCTCGAAGCCAGAAAGTTCCCCTTATGTTTCCCGATAGTATATGTGTGGAACGTCTATTCTGTCGCAGTGCTAGCATCAAGGATACAGGGTGGGCTATAAGTCAGTTGTCACTGGCAATACTTAAGACTCCGTTTTGTGTAGAGTAGTGGCAATCAACCTGAATAGTGCCTGATAGCTATGAGTCAAAATTTTGGAAATTTGTGATAAGGTCTTATGGAACCAAACTGCTGAGGTCATCTGTTCCTAAGCTTACACACTAATTAATCTAACTTAAGCAAACTTAAACTAAGGACGACACGCACACCCGTGCCCGAACGAGGACTCGAACCTCCAACGGGGGAGACCATGGGGAACGTGACAAGACGTCTGAGACCGCTCGGCTACCCCGCGTGGCCCGTAAGTCATTTGATACTAGAAGTTTGGGCCATGTTGTTTGTTGTTATCTGAGAAACAGTGAATAGGAAGTTAATACGGAACAGCGTGTATTTGTTTTGCAAACACGGTGGAAACATGACCTTATAGATTAAATTAGATTAGTTCTTGTTCCATAGATCACGAATACGACACTTCGTAATGATGTGGAACATGTCAGGTTAATAAAAGGTGTCTTTACAAGATATTCCCTTACACAAAATATTACATGACACTTAACTTTTTTTTTGGGGGGGGGGGGGAGATTACGCACTTGCTATATCTAAATATTCATCTAATGAGTAGAAGACGTTGCCATTCAGAAATTCTTTTAATTTAATTTTGAATGTTGTATGGCTATCTGTCAGAGTTTTGATGCTATTAGGTAAGTGACCAAAGACTTTTGTGGCAACATAATTTACCCCTTTCTAAGTCAAAGTTAGATTTAACCTTGAGTAGTGAAGATCATCCTTTCTCCTGGTGTTATAGACATGTACACTGCTATTACTTTTGAATTCGCTCGGATTGTTAATAACAAATTTGATAAGTGTATATATATTGTGAGGGTACAGTGCAGATCCCTAGCTCTTTAAATAAGTGTCTGCAGGATGATCTTGAATGAGCTCCAGCAATTATTCTGATTACACTCTTTTACTCAATGATGAGTTACCCCAGAATATAATGCCATACGAAAGCAGAGAATGAAAATAGGCGTGGTAAGCTTATTTACTGAGATGTATATCGCCAAAATTTCCAATGACCTTAATAGCGTAAGTGGCTGAACTCAAACGTTTCAGCAGATCTTCATTGTGTTTTTTCCAGTTCAACCCCTCATCAATGCATACACCTAGAAATTTTGAATATTCGACCTTAGCTACCGACTTCTGATCGAAGTATATATTTTTTAATGGCATCATTCCATTTACTGTGTGGAACTGTATATACTGTGTTTTGTCAACGTTTAATTTAATTCTTGTCTGTTGGGTGTGATACCTATACTTGTATCATCGGCAAAAGTATCAGCTTTGCAGCTCCGTGAATACAGAATGGCAAGTCATTAATATATATTAAGAACAGCAGAGGACCCAAGACCGAACCCTGTGGCACCCAATTCTTGATTTTTCCACAGTTTGATAAATCACCAGTTTTTTGCATATTATGTGAACTGCTTATTTCAACTTTCTGCACTCTTCCAGTTAGGTATGATTTAAATCATTTGAGCGCTCTCCCATTCATACCATAGTACTTGAGCTTATCTAGAAGTATTCCATGGTTTACACAATCAAAAGCCTTTGAGAGATCACAAAAAATCCCAACGGGTGACTTCCGGTTACTCAGAGCATTTAATATTTCGTTAGTGAAAGTATATATAGCATTTTCCGTTGAAAAACCTTTCTGGAAACCAAACTGATATTTTGTTAAAACTTTGTTTTTATAAACGTGTGAAGCTGCTGTACAATACATTACTTGTAACAGTATTCAAAATTTTTTTTGATTTTGTTATCAGAGGTATTAATGTCAGACATGATGGAGTGATGATTGTCATTTGTTTGTGGAACACTTTCCAACCATCCATCCTTCATCTCGACAAAATATTTGCAAATAAATTTTAAGATTTGAAGACTCTGGATCGGTAGTGAAACTTCTTAGATGAGGCAGATCAAAGTTTTCCACTACAGAGAAGAATCTTAGTCTTGTTGCGCAATGTTTTGTGCAGTCACTATTAGTTTGCAAAAGAAAAGCTTCCAAGAATTATGGCAAAGCAAGCACAGGGCCGTGATGGATTCAAAAAAAAGCTGAAACTGTACTTTTTCAAGGTCTAAATGAAGATGAAGGAAACAGTCGTATGGAATATTCCGCAAGTTGCATACATTTCGACATTAGCCTGAGCAAAAATTTTGCAAAAGCATTCGTTCGAGCTACGAAACAACTTTTGAGGTTCCCAGACACAACTTTGACTGCTGGGATTCTACGAATCGCCATTTGGCAATAGAAACTCTCTCCTGGAGTGAGTGTAGTGACAGGAGTTTTCTGGGGTGGACTAATCGGGGTTAATTTTTCAACGATCTTATCAGTTTTGTAAATTACCTAGATATGCTCTAAGATGCGTTATTAGAATTGAAAAATGGTCCACTTTTGGAGTATCTGCAGCAGGTTAAAGAAAAGCTGATACGGCAACGAAATGGAGCACCCCCATGTTATGGAAACTTTATGAGAGACATTCTAAATGAAAACTTTGATGAATAAATTGGCAGACAGGATACTACAAAATGGCCTTCATGATCCCCAGGTGTGACGGCCATTGATTTTTCAGTCTGGGATATATTAAGAAATAGACCAGGTGCGAGTACGACTCGCAAACTTATTTGTGTATATGGACAGCTCAACCATTGTGGGAATCGAGGATTTCGGCGGTTTTCGCCTTTATCGACACTGATACTAGCGAGATATCGATCGCATAGATTCCAAGACTTCCGACAATGTGTTAATTTCAAGTTCGAGGTCGCGTATCAAATAACAATAGATTTTTTCGTGTGACCTAATTACAAATTAACAATTTTCTGATATTTTTCCTTAACTTGTGCTATGAAACTTTTCTTCTCACCAAATTTCATGATTACATGTCAAAGAGAAGTCGCCTATAGGTTTTAATGAGTGAGTTCGCGAGTATAAAAATATGTAACATAAATGAGCGAAACTTTTGACCGCATTGACTTAGAAGCTAATATTTATTATACCGCCAAAGAACCACAGACCTTACTATTTGACATAAATTTCAACTTGTTGCGTCTCCCCGTTCCCGAAAAAAAGGGGTTTAAACAGACGGACAGACAAAGAAAGTCTAGTAAAAAAGGCCAAATAATTTTTGCGTGTGTTATGATAACAAATTAACAACTTTCGGATTTTGCCTTTGGTTGTAGTGTGAAACTTTGCTTCAGGCAAACGTAATGATTCTAAGTCAACGGTAAGTGCCCTGTAGGTTTTCATGACTGAGTTTGCGAGTATCAAAATATGTGACGTATATGACCGCATCTTTGGATTGCACTGACTTACATCGTCAAGGCACCGTAAATCTAAATATGTGACGTATTATACATTTTAACTTCATACGACCATAAGCTCTTCATAATAAGGGTACTGAACAGTTGCACAGACCTGTAAAACGATTGTGTGTGTGTGTGTGTGTGTGTGAGAGAGAGAGAGAGAGAGAGAGAGAGAGAGAGAGAGAGAGGGGGAGGGAGAGAGTTAGAGAAACTGTCTTGTATGAAGGTAGGGACGTGAGAAGAGTGCGTTTGGATTGGCTCCATTTACCACTACCATCTCCTCCACACCCACACCCACCCACCCACCCACCCACCCACCCACACACACACACACACACACACACAAGAAAATCGTTTCACAGGATGACAAAACAACGTGAACGAAAACAAACGAACAGACATAAACACCGTGGCAATGCAGAATGAGAAACAGTTAAAGAAAGTGTATTGTAAATAGAGCAGCGCAAAAAATACTGCAGAAAGCCAAAACCTGCTAAGTGCAGATGTGAAATGGAGCCTTTCCACACCAGCCGCTGCTACCAAGGAGGGAAGGAGCAGAACATGTAAAAAACACCATTAGTAACTTGCAGACTCATTTTATAAGGAAAACGCTGTTTTTAACCTAAAATAATCAAAAATGTACAAACGGATGTATCCAATTCACAGACTAACCACGGAAGATGCTTTATAAATAAAAGCGAAACGCGTATGGTGTAATTCTTTTTAATTACATTGCAGTCACCTTAAGACGGATAACCTGTAGTAACAGAAGCTTCACTTAGTTCCGTTCTCTCGTACTGAGTGCTTCGCTTTTTCTGTCAGCCAGTTTATTTAAGGTGGATATTCTTGGTGTTACAATTATAGTATTGCCTTCACATTTCTCTTACATCACCATGAGTAACCTTGATTAATCTATGCCACAACTATCTGCTTGAACACCGCATGTAAGTACGATGGCATACGATGTTTCCTATGCTATGGGGAATATATTCCTTTAGCTACCACTTCTCAAAGGAACCGATTGCAGGTAAGATGAAGTGTTCCAAGCTCACGTTCCACTCAAGATAGGTTCTGCGCCTTCCCAAACACGTGTCGTGTAACGATCATGAGAGCAAGAGTATCAGAATTCGTGTTGGTACAGATAGTTGCCAACTTCATTCTGCTCATCCGCGAGTGGAACAAAAGTGGAGGAAAACTATTCGGACATCCCACATAGCCTTCGTCAGACGCTATGTTTTGGCTCGCAGGGCCTAAATGTAGATGTGATAACGGAATCGACCGACTGCTGGCGTAAGGAAATCGTGAATTTTCGTTTCAGTCCGAAGTGTGAGTTATAAACGTGTCGTCGTCCAAATGGACGAAAGTACACTCGGCCCCAACTGGGTACGAAAAACTGGGAATATTTTGACACGGAACCACAAACATAGCTTCCGGGATGGGAGCAGTTTTGCGCCGGTCGGATCGCCCGCAATTACTGCAACAGTGTCGGCCGTGTCGGCAGTAGCGCTGGCGCGTCGGCGTTCCCACGGGGCGTAAAAGCCAGGCCGTCACGCGATGCAAACCTCTACCGTCCTCTCTCTCTCTCTCTCTCTCTCTCTCTCTCTCTCACTCTTCGCTCTCGCGGCCACGTCCGTATGAGCCCACGCGTACGTCAACTGGATTGGCGTAAACTGTGCACAAAAGCGGGCGAGGGAGTGCGGACTGCGACGCAGCAAATGCGAACGCTGCCAATTTAGATCACAGCGTTCGGGAGTGGTTCAACTGATGGGCGGGGGAATTGCCGCGGTGGGGAGTGGCGAGGGAGGGGGAGTGCGAAGGGGGGGGCGGGAGGATTGGATGGAGGGGGTGTGTACGAGCAGGCTGAGAGGATAGCGGCGAGACAGACTGCGACCATATCAAGCGGTGGCAGGCGCGCGTCGCTCGTCGCGGGGGCTATCATTTAGGTACCTGCCGCTCTGTTGGCAGCACTGCTAGCCCGGATTATTTTTTTGCGCGCAACTGAGCGATGGCGTGCTCTCTGCGCGCTTCGTCGGGCACCGGGTCACCACTCTCACTCCCCTCTCCACGTTTCCACTCCTCAGTCCTCTCCCCCCCCCCCACCCTCCCACCGCACCATCGCCGTCTCTCCTCTCCAGCCCCCCATCGCGCCGCTGTCGATGCGAATTAGCACCCGGCTTTTAATGTGCCGCGTCGCCCGCGTCCGTCCGCCTCAGTTTTTAAATGATCATCAGTCCGAATAAAGAGATTTGTCAGTTCGTTCTAATTACCATATTCGGGCGAGTTCGCCGAGCGGCCGACGCCCGCGCGCAAAGAGAGGCGGGGTGTAGTGGCGCCCTGATGCAGAGATTATCGCCAATCTGCGAATGGAAGAGAGACAGAGAGAGGCGGTCGGGCAGGAGGCTGTGTCGGCACCGGATCCTGCGGTCAGACGTCGATATCGGATAAACGGACGAAGCGCTGTCGGAGCCGACGGCGGTCGCCTGCCAGTTAATTCAATACGCGCTGCACAACTGCCTGTCACCGGCAGTAACTCGCTCACAGTGACAGTTCCTCCAATTTTTCAATCATAGAAAAAGAGTCGAATTACTGCATACTCCGACACTCTTTGAATTACGGCCTCAAGGGAGCCTCTGATGTACCCTGTAAGAGAAAAAGATTCAATTTCCTATGGCGGTCATGGGAAAAATTACCACGTAACTCTACGTGTAGAAATGGAGAGAGCATAAGTATTTTTTGATCAGCTGGATCAATAATAGGAATCTTCCTCGAATTTCTCAGACTTTTTCAAATACGGGAAGGGTCGCATAGAAAACGCACTCGTAAAGTAAGTTTGGATGTGTTTATGTCAAAATAAATAACTCAAATATTAAGTTACATTCGTTAAGTACCTCCAGGGATTCAGATAACGACTGCAGGAACTACAGGCCATGAAGAAAATAGACAGTCGTCCGGAGTGGCCGAGCGGTTTTAGGCGCTACAGTCTGGAACCGCACGACCGCTACGGTTGCAGGATCGAATCCTGCCTCGGGTATGGATGTGTGTGATGTCCTTAGGTTAGTTTGGTTTAGGTAGTTCTAAGTTCTAGGGACTGATGACCTCAGAAGTTAAGTCCCATAGTGCTCAGAGCCATTTGAACCATTGAAAATAGACACATATCAGTGGCTAGAGAATCTTCCCATGTATTTACCTCACTTTATAGTTCGTCAATATGGTCACCGTTTGTGACCTTACAAACGTCAATATGACAGTCAATATCTTGCCATTCACGTCGCAGCAAGTCATGGTCAGTATCAGCGATACATTAATTATCCTTCCTTTTAACTGTTCGATATTGACAGCGGTGCAAGGCCCCCCGATCTTTGATGTAACCCGATGAGAAGAAACCACTCGGAGTTAGGTGACCGTGGGGGCCACTGAAGAAGAGCAGACTCATGATGAGAAGCACGTCCAATCTAGCGCTAAGACAGTTCGGCACTGGAGTAATGTCGAACGTCTGGAAAAAAATGGGATGGATCACCATCTTGTTAAGAAAATTAAGTCTCCAGTGTCTTGCTGTAATTATGGCACAAGCCGTTCCTGCGCTATATCCAGGTACACGAAACCAGTCATATTTTCCTCCACGAAGAAAAATTCTCCATAACACGTTGACTTCAGGTAAATCACTAATCTGTTCCATAATCTGCGCCTCATAACACACGTCATGAACATTCACCTTCCAGACATAGGAAACATGGATTGTTCACTGAAAACAAACATCTGATGCACTGCAAGTCATTGCAAAATTTTGAACTGGTATCATTGTCCCCAGCGCTCAGCGCATGTAACAACTGCAGCCGGTATGATTACACGCAGACGTTTATGTACAACGAGGCAGACAGTTGACTGAGGTATTAGCAGTTTTCTGTTCCCGCGTGACGTCGATTTCTTTGGGCTCCTGGAGTATGATTTCCGCACATGCTTCACCTTCCACATGGTCCTCGCCGAACTGTTTTCCTCGCATCACACAAGCATCCAATTCCATGAAATACTTTATATCACTATAGTCGTTCCTATCCCTTTTCCTGACCCTTCAAACTTAAATAACTAATTAGGATGAGGTGTGTCGGACATACTTACAGCACAAGTTCTTCTCTGTCAACTGTTCCATGTGAGGGGCTACGTTGACCAATTCCCTAACTGGACGGAAAAGGGGGGGTTTGCTCATTTCGTGTCTGCTGAAGTTGTGCCGATTTCCCAACTGATATCCTTCTTTGTCGGCCGCGGATAACAAGCGAGAATTGAACAGTGAATGATGGAATAGCAAATGGGAAGACCTCAAACTCTCTACAATGAATGTATAAATATAAATGGATGCCGGGAATCAGAAACGTAACAACGATGGTACAGTTCTAAAGAAGACCTCCTGAAACGACTCGCCCAATCTTTCCGTAATAGCGTAAAAAAGAAGAATGTTACATACTGAAAAAGAATTTGTGTGGAATTGTTACTGTAAAGATCGAGGGAGTTCATGTTCAGCTTTAGTCACGATTGGGTGCAAACTTACTCATCCACATTGTTAATGTTTGATACGTGGCTATTTATAACTGTATGATTTCACTGTAGTACAGTGGATAAAAAATACGTTATTAATTTTGAAGTGTTTAGTTGAAAAGTTTATATGAAGATAATCGTTACGAATTGAGTCTGAGTGGAATATATAGAGGATTAATTGAAGCTGATTTTTTAAAGTTGAAGTGAGCTTAATGAAAATGAAGATCAAATTATACGGGATAATGCTATCTTTGGAATATTGAATGTATGGGCGTCATATTTTATGGACTATAAAAATGGTTCAAATGGCTTTGAGCACTATGGGACTTAACTTCTGACGTCATCAGTCCCCTAGACCTTAGAACTACTTAAACCTAACTAACCTAAGGACATCACACACATCCATGCCCGAAGCAGGATTCGAACCTGCGACCATAGCGGTAGCGCGGTTTCAGACTGTAGCGCCTAGAACCGTTCGGCCACTCCGGCCGGCTTTTATGGACTATACCTCACGGCGATTAAGATGCTCAGATTTCCTTTAGCAGGTACACAAAAGATAAACCTAAATTCGTAACATTGCAGAACTGAAGGTTTAGGAAATAACGGGTGAAATAAATTTTCAAGCGACAGTTATAAATCAACAAACGAACATCATCTTTGTACTTGAAGCGCAGCTGCGGCGGACCTCTATACTAAAGTCGCTGGGTATTGTAAGTTACGTTAAATGCAGTTTTAAAGTGAAAAGCCATACTAATTATGGAAAAGTGTTACTTGGAACTAGTCCGAAAGCTAATTATTCTTTAAAAGTGAAACTTCGTGATTCTGTGTTCTTTTTAGTGAAAATCATAAACTGTTCCAACATTAAATGTTATTGGGACCAAAGATCAGTTGCTGTTGAAACTTGACAGAAAGTGAATTTCTTTGGGTTGGTATGCCGACAAAGTAATAAACAAGACCGTGATAAGGAAAATTTTATAATCATGAATACTACTAAAGCTACGACTACCAATGCGCTTATGCCCCCGACGATCGACCTTTAAAACTGAACCTGGATATTGATAATATCATCGGAAATATACAGTGTACAGCAGCGAGAGTATGTGCTTTGCTTTATTGCAGTATCATATCGTAGCTGACAGGTAGCACCTTTCCGTCACCAAGCAAGGAAAGTTGCCGTGCCACTGTATGTGGCAGACGCGTGCCAGGACTCGATCCAGGGTAGACAGCAGTACAAGAAACAAAAGAGAAGAAAAAGCCATTTGGGGCAAGGGTTTTCCTCTGTCCAGGTGCTGAAATCGTCGACTTCGCATCGTAGTCGCGGTCGGTGGGTGCAGTAGACCGCCTTCGCATAAGAGTCGCAGTTGTTTTCAGTTCATCGTCTTCGCATCCCAGTCGCAGTCGGTGTTTGCAGTTCGTCGTCATCGCATCGCAGACGCAATCGGCGGCTCGCGGTAAACCATTGTCGGGTGGGCAGTCGCAGACAACGCTTGCAGCACAACTCCGCAGCTCAGGTGCAGTTTGCGGGGAACACAGCTCCGACGACGCGGTGCAGAGTACCATCCCACGAATCACAGTCCCAGGCGTAGTATTTAATAATAATAAAAAAAAAGAAATTGGGCGAGTATGATCCAATGACTGTTAAGGGTAACATAGAATTGAATATTAATCAAGTGAATAATCTGTAGAGGAAAGGGATGTTGACATTAATACTAACGGGGTATTAGAGGCAAGTACACGTGACTGTGAATGCTTTATTAATTCAGTGCAGATAGTAATATTAATTTTGTAGATGGAAATTCAACTATTGTAGGCCATATGGAAGCGTTAAGTGTTAACTTAGACAAAATGTTACAACTAATAAATAGTAACAATCTTGACTTTTCCAGTAAGACAGATAGTGGTAATAGATAATCAAAAGCCGAGATACTACAGGTGAGAGAAGATCTGTCGGGCGAATGCATGCAGAGTATGGGAATGCTACATGCCAAAATTGACAAAGTAGACCAGAAGGTATATACTCATATTGAAGAATCAAAGCATGAAAAGGTGCAACTCTAATTGCAGATAGACACGTTAACTAACGAATTTAATAGAATGCAAGTTAGCACGAGTTAAGAAATAGTTGAGAAGGTAGAAATCGTAACAGAACGTGTGATTAATAAAATTAGTACACTGCGGGAGAAGGTATCGGATGCCTTAAATGAAATAAAACCTGATGGCTCTCGGTTGCATGGAGAAGTGTTTAGCAAGGTGAAAGGAGATGTAGAATTTTTATTAGATGAAGTGCAAATTATACAAATTATGAAAAGACAAAGGGATATAGATTGAGAACGTTAGAAAATGTAAAGTCAAAAGTAAATATTCTTAGTAGGATCAATAAGGTTCAGCGAGAAAAGTGTAGCCTGGAGCAAATTTGGAGTAGAGGCTGTATGTGTAATTAATGATATTACATCTGGGTAAATAGCCAATAATAATTGTACTAGTAGTTTTAGAGGTGAGAGTAAAGGAAATCATCCTAAGGAAAGTTTGAGTGTAAGAGTAGAAGGAACTGACAGTATAGAGTCTCTGAGTTCAGCTAAAGATTGGTGGGTGGAATTTCGTTTAGAAAACGGCGTAGGAAACTCTAATAAGTTCCCAGTGTTCACGCCAGGAAATGGATTACATCCAATTATTTTCATAAGAATATTTGAAGTGGCATTCCCAAGTTCATGGAACAATCAGAAGAAAATACAATTACTCAGAGGGCATTTAGCTGGTGAGGCTATAGAATGGGGAGTGAGTGCTTCATCGAAATGAATTTATACATTGGGAAAGGTTTTGTAATTTATTCAAGGAGAAATACTGATCAGAAAGAGAGCAACATAAACTTATTTTAGAATTGTTAGAACCTAAACAATATGATAGAAAATGGAGTGGATTTCGTAAATGCTCTGAGTGGCTCTTAAATAAGGACAAGTTATTGGATGAACCAATAAGAAAAAGACATTTAATTAATGTACTTATTAGTCGACTATCCACTCATGTAAGAGAAATGATGTTAATTAGAGAATGGACTCAAATATGTGCAATTTTGAGTTATTTAGAACAGCTAGATATCCTCGGGAAAGATCATGAAGATGAGTGAGCACGTCAATGCAAAATCGGATTTAATAATGGTGGAGGAACAATGAAAAGAGAGTCTGAGGTTAAGAATAGTCAGTATTGTGAAGTAAAAAGAAACAAATTTTACAATAAAGGAAATAAAACCAAAATTCATACCAAAGATTCGTCCAGAGGAATGGTAATAGGAATCCGGTCCCATCTTCAATAGCTAAAGTAATCATAGAAAATGCGGGAAACAACGACGGTCCTACGTGAGGGGCCGGATGGCAGGACCAATAAGAGACAAATGCCGACCCAAAATTTTAAGATTACGAACTAACTGTCAGGGCCAAGTAATGGGGCAAGAATTATTAGAAGAAGGGGAGGATAAACAAACTAATACAGTTATCAAACCTGTGGTAGGGGGACACATTGACAGACTGCCAGTAATTATTGTTTTCGATTCAGGAAGCCATATTTGTGTAATAAGTAAAGAATGTTTTATGAAACTTAGGCAGCAGATATGCTATCCAATATTTCAGGTTGCTATAGTACACATTATTGGAATTACTGGGAACAGAGGTAAACCAGTGATGGAGCAGGTGATGTTAACCTTTAAACTAGGAAATTATGCATTTACCCATACTTTCTTAATAGTCTCATGTTTGAATGTTCAACTGCTGCTTGGCTTAGATTGGATAAGTGACCAAAAAGCCATTTTAGATTTTGAAAATAAAAATTTATACTTACATATTCACGGCAATTTAGCGGTAATACCTTTTATTGGACCATGTATCAAAGATAACACTAGGTTTAAGGAGTTAAGAATTTGTATCAGTGTCGAAAATAAGAATTCTGGAGTTGACCAGGATACAAAAGACAACCCAGAAACGGTTAAAACAACACATCAAATTATAGGAGAAAAGGTAAAGGATAGTAATATTCTGAGTGAGACAGAGAAGGCTGAATTAGCTGAATTATTACACCAATACAACACAATATTTTCCGACAAACCGGAAATGATAAAGGGTTACGAATATAAACTAAAAATAAAGAGTGAAAATCTCATTTTCAGAAAATCGTATTCTATCCCTTTTGCATGGAAAGAAGCTGCTAGTAAGGAAATAAATAGGATGATTAGTCAAGGTATAATTGAAAAATCATTCAATCCCTATAATAGTTCAATATTAATTGTAAGGAAACCATTTGGGCGTGTGAGAGTTGATTTGGACGCTCACACATTAAACCAAATAATTGAGACAGATCGAGATAGATCTATAAATATTGAAGAAAAACTAGCTAAACTAGAGGGAATTAAATATGTTAGCTGTATTAATCTCAGACTTGGATATTGGCAGATTAAATTATATTTAGATTCCAGGCCACTCCCAGCTTTCCTTTTTTTTCAGCGACGATCTTATCAGTTTAAAGTTCTCCCTTTTGGTCTGAATTTGTCAGTAAGTGAATTTATGCGGATATTAGATCAAGCTTTGGGTCCGGAGCTAGAATGCAAAGTAATACGAGTACTTTATCTGCATAATGTGATGGTTACAGGCAAGACATGGAAGGAACACCAAGAAACTCTGAATGAGGTATTACAGAAATTTCTGGAAAACAGAATTACAGTAAAATTTTGTAAGTCAACCTTTGGAACAAATGAAGTGAAGTATTTAGGACGTAGGGTTAATACAGAGGGAGTCAAACCCCATCCTGATAGACTTGCAGCCATTGGTAAGTGTCCATAACGAAGAAATCAGAAACAACTAAAAGCTTTCATAGGAATGGCAGGTTCTTATAGACGATATTTGAAGGGACTGAACATCGTAGATCCAGACATTTTACATTTAGTGAAGAAAATCTCGAAATCGCAGTGGAGCGATAAGGTGAGAGAAGTATTTAATGCTCTCAAACTATAATTATTAAATGCTAAGCTGTTGCACCATCCGAAAATGGGCGAGGCATTTAAAATGTGCATGGACACATTATCGTATGGAATAGCATGTGAGATTTTTCAGGGGATTTCAAGAACACTCATGGAAACCACAGAAGAGCAGCTTTTGTTAGTCAGGTGCTAAGCAAGCACGAATTTAATTACTTTTGTTGCAGAAAAGGAAGCACTTGTTGTTATGTGGGATTTTAAGCGTTTTCAATACTCACTGTTAGGTAGAAAGGTAATTGTATATACTGATCACAGAGCCCTGTCCTTCTTGATGAATAGCAAATTGTTACTCCCTAGACTAATGAGGTGGATGTTATTTTTGCAATAATACAGTTTCGATGTACAGTATGTTGAAGGGCTTAAAAATATAGTACTGGATGCTTTATCACGGCTTTTAGTAGGTGTGACTGAACAAACCAAAATGGAAGGGTAGGAAAGGCATTTCACATTTATTTTATACACTCAAAAACTATCGCCACAGAAGAAAGGGCTTTGACACTATCAGTTGTGAAGAACAGGACAAAGACAGTCATTTTGGGGACATGTAAACTTATTGAAAAATATGTATGGCGCAAGGAGAAGATAGATCATTGGAATTGGTACGAGGGAATACTATACTGGAATGAAAGAGTGGAGAAAGAATAGTGGAGAACCCGTGTACCTAAACATGTAATAGCCAAACTCATTCATTATGATCATAATGGATATGGTCATTTTGCATCTAAATAGCTTCTGTTATTGTAAGAACATGGGCAGGTTAGTGAGGAACAATATAACAGGTTGCTTAATTTGTCAGAAGGCGAAAGATTTGAAAGCATTATATATAATCAAAATGTTTCCTGTAATACCAGAAAGATTATGCGATATACTTGCATTGGATTTTTTCAGTCCTTTACGCTCAGGAAAAGATGGTTGCAAGTATGGTTGGTACTGCTAAAATGTTGGTCCAAGTATGTTAGATTATATTCCTTAAAGGCTGCTACCTCACATGCTGTAATCAGATGTTCAGGAAATGATCATTTTGTAAACTATGCAACTCCCAAAAGAATTATCTCAGATAACGCTAGGCAATTTGTGAACACAATATTTAAGGAGTTCTTCGAAATTCATAGTAGAAAACACGTTAGGATTTCGATATTTCATCCAGAAGGGAATATTTCTGAGAGGGTCAGGAAAGAACTGGGAAGACTGTATTAAACAGCATAGTAGTTTGGTCGATCAAGTAAGAGAATTTGAGACAATATTGAATGAGTTACCGCATTTAAGTCAGGACTGGTGCCTGTGGGTGTAGTAGGAAAAAGGTTCGTAGGGGGAGCCACTCTTAGCTATGATAAAGTGGCAACTTTTGCGCGATAACCAATCAACTTGTCAAGGAAAAATGAAAGACCACTGCAGAAAAAAGGTTACGCACATATAATAACAAGTCTCGAGTACCTCAGTTAAGAGTCGGAGACCTAATCATGTTGCAAGGGCACCATAAGAGCTCTAAGTTAAACAAGTGAATAAATAAGTTTTACTATAAAAATGAGGGACCTTGGGAAGTACTCGAAATACCTCACTCGAAAGCGGCGGTATTAAGGGACCCAAATACGGGAAAAATCAAAGGTCTGTATAGTGTCAATCACATGCAACCTTACAGGATTATGCGTGTTACTATGTTAGCTAAAGAGTCGACGTGGTTCCGCGTGTTCCACGTGAGAAACTAAACAAATGGAAATTTAAGACTGTAGTTTAATTTAAATGGGACTGTGTAAGTTTTATTTCACTCCAAAAGATACATACGGATTAATTATAGAGCAAACCTCATGACTTGACATGGGGATACCATGTAGATGAACATTCAATAATCAAGGAACCACGATATACTGCTTAAAGTTATTCTCTACCAGAGTCCACACTACGAATGATATGTGATCCCAAAAGTAACTCTATACATACATGTACATATATAGAAAAGACTCCATAAAATAGTGTAACTAGGCTGTTTATGTTTTTATGCTGGTAACACCACGTAGTGCTCTGTATGAAAATCACTGTCTGTGCTGTGTGCAGTCTGTGGCTGGTTGACATTGTTGGAATATTCGCTATTGTAGTGTTGGGCAGTTGGAGGTGAACAGTGCATAGCGTTGCGCGGTTGGAGGTGAGCCACCTGCGGTGGTGTATGTGGAGAGAGAGAGAGAGTTGCCAGAGTTTTGAGAGGTTACTATAACCGGACGATATGGACGTGTGTCCGCCAGAAAAAGGAAATTTGTAAACTTGGATTTCATATATATATATATATATATATATATATATATATATATATATATATATGATGACTTTTGAACATTATTAAGGTAAATACATTATTTGTTCTCTATCAAAATCTTTCATTTGCTAACTATGCCTATCAGTATTTAGTGCCTTCAGTAGTTACAACCTTTTATTTAGATGACAGTATTGGCGCTCGCTGAATTGCAGTAGTTCGATGAAAAGTATAGATTGTTGTTAGTCAGGGCCATTCTTTTATAGGGATTATTGAAAGTCAGATTGCGTTGCGCTAAAAATATTGTGGGTCAGTTTAGTGATGATCAGAATAAGTAAAGAGAGTACTGTTTGAGTACGTTGAGTTTTGCTCAGCTGTTTGAAAATCAAATACCGTAGAAGTTTACCAGCACAGTCATTCATAATTTTTTCAAGGTGACGTTTTCAATGATTTGGTAGCTTGTTTGGTAGAGTCAGTTATTGTGATGCATCACTCTAGTGTTAAGATGTGACACAGGTATTAGACATTTCCTATGTTTACTGTAATATTTTTTCTGCTTGAGCTTTGTCATGTTGAGGTATAAGTTATTGCATTTGCTGCTGCTGTTTGTCAGGCATAGTGCAACTGAATTTTACTTTGTATTACTCTGCTAAGCCAGTTTTACTACTGATTTATTTTTCTTGTTGCTGCACATTGGCTCATATTAGTTTTTGAAAGCTGAAGTGCGCTTAATGAAATTGGAGATCAAATTATATGGGATAATGCCATCTTTGGAATATTGAATGTACGGACATCATATTTTATGGACTGTACCTCACAGCGATTAGAATGCTCAGATTTCCTTTAGCAAACATACAAAAGATAAAACTAAATTCGTAACATTGCACAACCGAATATTTATCAAATTATGGGCTAAATAAATTTTCGAGTGACAATTATAAATCAATAAACAATGATCATCTTTGTACTTGAAGCGCATTTGCGGCGGACAACCATACTACAGCCGCTGGATATTGTTAAGTTACGTTAAATGCAATTTTAATGTGGAAAGTCATACTAATTATCGAAAAGTGTTAGTTGGAACTATTCCAAAAGCTAATTATTCTTTAAAAGTCAAACTTCGTGAGTCTGTGTCTGTGTTTATTTTTCTTTAGTGAAAAATCGTAAACTACCTCCAATATTAAATGTTATTGGGACCAAAGATCAATTGCTGTGGAAACTTGAGAGAAAGTGAATCTCTTTTGGTTGCTATGTCGACAAAATAATAAACAAGACCGTGATAAGGAAAATTTTATAATCATGAATACCGGTACTACTAAAGCTACTACTACTAATGCGCTTACGCCCTTGAAGATCGACCGCTAAAACTGAACCTGCATATTGATAATATTTTCGGAGCTATATAGTGTACGGCAGCTGCAAGTATGTGCTTTGCTTTATTGCAGTATCATATCGTAACTGACAGGTAGCATCCTTTCGTCACTAGGCAAGAAAAGTTGCCGTGCCACCGAACATGTCACGTTGTTGCTCTGTGATGTCAAGTATCATTTGGTAGATTGAGACTGAAACTGTGCACAGTTTGGGAGAGACAAAAGCATGTCGGCAACACTTCAGGCGATCGTCGACTGTCGTGACACTGCGAATTGCACTGCAGCTTCGCTCCTCTTAGAGTAGCGTGCCGGTCGTCGAGTAGGCCGTGGTCGTGGCGTCGTCGTTGATGTTAGATGTTGTGATTGTAGGAAACTTTTCGAATATGCTTAAGGATAGTTGAAAATGCAAGTTTAGGGAAATCACGCGAATAAATTTCTGCAACAAGGAAGAACTGTATTTGAGGCAGAAAACTTGACGTGCTGTTAAGTTGAAGTAAACTGCCTGAAAAGGTTTCCAAGTGAACAGCTCAAATCAAAAACTAGATTAACATTTTTAGAGGAAACTATAAATGGCAGAATTTGTGATTTCGTGAACCATCGCACTTTAGATGCATATTCAGAACTTTTTGAAAATTGTACGTTTGTTGTTGTTGTGGTCTTCTGTCCTGAGACTGGTTTGATGCAGCTCTCCATGCTACTCTATCTATTTAAGCTCCTTCATCTCCCAGTACTTACTGCAACCTACATCCTTCTGAATCTGCTTAGTGTATTCATCTCTTGGTCTCCCTCTACGTCCGCAGCTCGTGGTCGTGCGGTAGCGTTCTCGCTTCTCATGCCCGGGTTCCCGGATTCGATTCCCGGCGGGGTTCCGGGATTTACTCTGCCTCGTGATGACTGGATGTTGTGTGATGTCCTTAGGTTAGTTAGGTTTAAGTAGTTCTAAGTTCTAGGGGACTGATGACCATAGATGTTAAGTCCCATAGTGCTCCAAGTCATTTGAACCATTTTTTTCTCCCTCTACGATTTTTACCCGATACGCTGCCCTCCAATGCTAAATTTGTGATCCTCTGATGTCTCAGAACATGTCCTAACAACCGGTCCCTCCTTGTTGTCAAGTTGTGCCACAAACTCCTCTTCTCCCCAATTCTATTCAATACCACATCATTAGTTACGTGATCTACCGATCTAATCTTCAGGAT
This sequence comes from Schistocerca cancellata, assembly GCF_023864275.1. NCBI lineage: Eukaryota > Metazoa > Arthropoda > Insecta > Orthoptera > Acrididae > Schistocerca > Schistocerca cancellata. The sequence continues at coordinate 204,852,662 of NC_064630.1, forward strand.
TTATCTCTAGCACCACATTTCGAAAGCTTCTATTCTCTTCTTGTCCAAACTATTTATCGCTCATGTTTCACTTCCATACATGGCTACACTCTGTAATCTCCCCACGGAAATTTACCCTCTACCACGCAATAATTAATAATGGTCAACCAAATCATCCACATTTATTCATGTATGTATTCTCCATGGTTATTATAGAGGGAGAAGGAGTACAGCTTCGGAAGTATCTGTTGGAAGATTGTCGGGTTGCTAAAAGAGACATATTTGCTCTTCTTCTCGCTAAAGCGAGCTATTAAAGTTTGTGCCACTAGCGGGTTATTGGTGGATAGAGAAAAACGTTAAACGAAAATTAAGTAAGACTTGAAATCAACAGAAAACGGAACATGTAATGGAGATGGATTGAATATACTATTTTCCTCAGAAATAAGGTTTGTGACCCTTTTATTCTAGCGTGAATGACGAATGAGTTCTCTGTCTGAATCATTGATGATTGCCTTGGCCCTGTAATTAGTGGGGAAGTTTCAGCTGTGACGAAGAGAGCCTGCAGTCACCGAGTTTTGATAAAATCGTCCAAAAAGGCTTCGTCCACATCTGAAATTCTAAATCTGTCGTAAAAATGAAAGAATTGTTCAAACGATCGATTTTTCCCAACTGAATGCAGCGCTTAACAATAATAACAAATGTAAAGATCTTTTCCAGCAAACCAGCCGCTGAATATTAAGACGAAGGGCTCTACCAGAGATTCTATTGGGCTGATTCCACGTAAATGAAATACTATATTTAAAACTGTACACAGATAAAGGAAAGAGAGAGAGAGAGAGAGAGAGAGAGAGAGAGAGAGAGCGAATGAAATTCGAGAAAATACTCAGAATCCTCCATTAGCATAATTGTTTGCCTGTCTTATCACGGATCAGCCTCAAGATAAAACAGGAGGCCCTAACTGTATTGTACCGATTTGTGTGTGAGAGTGAAGGGGTAATAAAGGCGACAGATACACCTCTGTACAGATAAAACATTACACCTAGTTAGCGGCAAGCTGCATTCACATATTTTCATCAATTACAGTAGAATTCATTATAACTCCATATAAATACTTTCAGAAACGACTTCCTGACACTTAAAACTATACTCGATGTTAACAGATTTCTCTTCTTCAGAAACGCCTTCCTTGCCATTGCCAGTCTACATTTTATATTCTCTCTACTTCGACCATCATAAGTTATTTTGTTTCCCAAATAGCAAAAAAATGGTTCAAATGGGTCTGAGCACTATTGGACTTAACAACTCAGGTCATCAGTCCCCTAGACTTAGAATTACTTAAACCTAACTAACCTAAGAACATTACACACATCCATGCCCGAGGCAGGATTCGAACCTGCGACCGTAACGGTCGCGCGGTTCCAGACTGTAGCGCCTAGAACAGCTCGGCCACTCCGGCCGGCCCCAAATAGCAAAACTCCTTCACTGCTTTAAGTGCCTCATTTCCTAATATAATTCCCTCAGCATCACCCGATTTAATTCAAAATTGGTTCAAATGGCTCTGAGCACTATGGGACTTAACATCTGTGGTCATCAGTCCCCTAGAACTTAGAACTACTTAAACCTAACTAACCTAAGGACATCACACACATCCATGCCCGAGGCAGGATTCGAACCTGCGCCCGTAGCAGTCGCGCGGTTCCGGACTGAGCGCCTAGAACCGCTAGACCACCGCGGCCGGCGATTTAATTCACTACATTACATTAACCTCGTTTTGCTTTTGTTGATGTTCACCTTATACCCTCCTATCAAGACACTATCCATTCCGTTCAACTGCTCTTCCAAGTCCTTTCCTGTCTCTGACAGAATTACAATGTCATCGGCGAGCCTCAAAGTTTCTATTTTTTCTTCATGGATTTTAATACCTACTCCAAACTTTTCTTTTGTTTCCTTTACTGCTTGCTCAATATACAGACTGAATAACAGCGGGGAGAGGCTACAACCCTGTCTCACTCCCTTCCCAACCACTGCTTCCCTTTTGTGCCCCTCGACTCTTATAACTGCCATCTGGTTTCTGTACAAATTGTAAATAGCCTTTCGCTCCCTGTATTTTACCCCTGCCACCTTTAGAATTTGAAAGAGAGTATTCAAGTCAACATTGTCAGAAGCTTTTTCTAAGTCTACAAATGCTAGAAACGTAGGATTGCCTTTCCTTAATATTTCTTCTAAGATAAGTCGTAAGGTCAGTATTGCCTCACGTGGTTCCAACATTTCTACGGAATCCAAGCTGATCTTCCCCGTGGTCGGCTTCTACCTGTTTTTCCATTCGTCTGTATAGAATTCGCGTTAGTATTTTGCAGCTGTGACTTATTAAACTGATAGTTCGGTAATTTTCACATCTGCCAACACCTGCTTTCTTTGGGATTTGAATTATTATATTCTTCTTGAAGTGTGAGGGTATTTCGCCTGTCTCATACATCTTGCTCACCAGATGGTAGAGTTTTGTCAGGACCTGCTCTCCCAAGGTTGTCAGTAGTTCTAATGGAATGTTGTCTACTCCCGGGGCCTTGTTTCGAATCAGGTCTTTCAGTGCTCTGTCAAACTCTTCACGAAGTATTGTATCTCCCATTTCATCCTCATCTACATCCTCTTTCATTTCAATAATATTGTCCTCAAGTGCATCGCCCTTGTATAGACCCTCTATATACTCTTTCCACCTTTCTGCTTTCCCTTCTTTGCTTAGAACTGGGTTCCCATATGAGCTCTTTATATTCATACAAATGCCTCTCTTTTCTCCAAACGGCTCTTTAATTTTCCTGTAGGCAGTATCTGTCTTGACCCTAGTGAGATAAGCCTCTACATCCCTACATTTGTCCTCTAGCCATCCCTGCTTAGCCATTTTGCACTTCCTGTCGATCTCATTTTTGAAACGTTTGTATTCCTTTTTGCCTGCATCATTTACTGCATTTTTATATTTTCTCCTTTCATCAATTAAATTCAATATTTCTTCTGTTACTCAAGGATTTCTACTAGCCCTCGTCTTTTTACCTACTTGATCCTCTGCTGCCTTCACCACTTCATCCCTCAGAGCTACTCATTCTTCTTCTACTGTACTTCTTTCCCCAATTCCTGTCAATTGTTCCCTAAAACTATGCACAATCTCTGGTTTAGTCAGTTTATCCAGGTCCCATCTTTCGGAATTACCACATTTCTCCAGTTTCTTCAGTTTTAATCTACAGTTCATAACCAATAGATTGTGGTCAGAGTCCACATCTGCACCTGAAAATGTCTTACAATTTAAAACCTGGTTCCTAAATCTCTGTCTTACCATTATATAATCTATCTCATACCTTCTAATATCTCCAGGATTCTTCCACGTAAACAACCTTCTTTTATAATTCTTGAATCAAGTGTTAGCTATGATTAAGTTATGCTCTGTGCAAAATTCTACAAGGCGGCTTCCTCTTTCATTCCTTACCCCCAATCCATATTCACCTACTATGTTTTATTCTGTCCCTTTTCCTACTACCGAATTCCAGTCACCCATGAGTATTAAATTTTCGTCTCCCTTCACTACCTGAATAATTTCTTTTATCTCATCATACATTTCATCAATTTCTTCATCATCTGCAGAGCTAGTTGGCATATAAACTTGTACTACTGTAGTAGGCATGGGCTTCGTGTTTATCTTGGCCACAATCATGCATTCACTATGCTGTTTGTAGTAGCTTACCAGTACTCCTATTTTTTATTCATTATTAAACCTACTCCTGCATTACCCCTATTTGATTTTGTATTTATAACACTGTTCTCACCTGACCAAAAGTCTTGTTCCTCCTGCCACCGAACGTCATTATTCCGACTATATCTACCTTTAACTTATCCATTTCCCTTCTTAAATTTTCTATCCTACCTACCCGATTAAGGGATCTGACATTCCACGCTCCGATCCGTAGAACGCCAGTTTTCTTTCTCCTGATAACGACGTCCTCTTGAGTAGTCCCCGCCTGGAGATCCGAATGGGGGACCATCTTACCTCCGGAATATTTTACCCAAGAGGACGCCATCATCATTTAACCATACAGTAAAGCTACATGCCCTTGGGAAAATTACGGCTGTAGTTTCCCCTTGCTTTCTGGCGTTCGCAGTACCAGCACAGCAAGGCCGTTTTGGTTAGTGCTACAAGGCCAGATCAGTGAATCATCCAGATTGTTGCCCCTGCAACTACTGAAAAAGTTGCTGCCCTCTTCAGGAACCAAACGTTTGTCTGGCCTCTCAACGGATACCCCTCCGTTGTGGTTGCTGGTTGCACTTACGGTACGGCCATCTGTATCGCTGAGGCACGCAAGCCTCCCCACCAACGGCAAGGTCCATGGTTCATGGGTGGCGGAGGGGGGTGGGGGGGAATTGTACGTTGCTTTTTTGTACTGCCTGCCCACAATGCAGACGTGGATATAAACTGGGCCAACGAAAGAAACAGACATTAAGTACACTATATAATGAATTTGTTGATCGTTAATTATAACTAAAGGTCTCACTTCTTCTCATTATTTCTAGGATTTGCTGTTTTCATAATAATGAGAACAAGTAAGAGTTTTAAAGTTATAGCTGACCATCAACAAATCTTTAACACATTGTACTTAATGGCTGTTTCTTAATGAGAAAAATATTCTGTCTACATCAGCATTAAGAAGGTTCGAGGAAGCCAGAAATATGCTTTTTGTAGAGAAAGTAAGCCACTGCGGTACACGTAATGATCGTTTGCAATAACCACCGGTTTTTTCATTTGGAAATGTGGTAACGCCATGTGGGTTGACTTGTTCTGCTGACATGAACTGCTCGCTAACTTATGGCAGTGTGAGCCTTCAGGTACTGTATGACAAAACGTGGGCTGAAATGTGACATAAATGCCACACCACCCATGGACTGCCTTGTCTGTTGGAGCTTTCAGCTGATATTTGTTACGAAATCGCCGCTGAACTGCCACAACAAACTCACGTTTAGCAAATTCAACGACACAGATGCACGCATCGCTCCATTGTAAGCAATGTTGACTGAGCATATATACAGAGAGAGAGAGAGACCAAAGGTGAAGTCGGCGTAAATGGCTAATCAGCTTCGACGCCATATTTCGTCCACGAGCCTCTTTCGATTCGTACATTCGCCGTGCTTTCTGGGTTTAAAGCATTCTTTGAAAGACTTGTGAAAATGATTGCTTTGTATTTGTCTTAGTTTCAAATTTGTTATGCATTCTATTTGTGTTGATTTGATCAGATAGCAGGTTGTACCAGTTTTAAGCCTTTGAATGAAAAAATGAAGTTTTATCTGACAAGCCAACCTCCCTCGTCGTCTTTTTTTTATGCTTATAGTATTTGGAAGTCAGTCCACAGCCAGTAGTTTCCTAAAGCGTAAGATTCTAAAAAATAAAAGCTCAAAAAAATTGCCCCTCAAGATTGAAGATTTCCGAGCGCTGGTAAGAACTACTGATGCTTATTGATTTAGAAACCGGTTAACGGTTGCACAACGTCAATGCCTGGTGTTTGAAGAGTCTGCGGTTCGAATTCCGATGTAAGAAGTTTTCTTTTAATTTTATTTAAGTTCTATAATCAAATGGAAATCAAAGTAATTAAATACTAAATCAAAATATTCCAATAAAAACAAAGTGTAACACAGCAACTCCGTGGGGTACCACATTCTTTCCTTGCGATTTTACTTTCCGATGCATGTTCTTTATGAATAAGAGTTTGGAAATAAGTGTACTAATGTTTTTATGATGAAATGGGTTGTTTTCTCATTGAAAAGATAAATAAATGTTAGTTGTAAGTTATTGAAAGTAGACGCGCTAGCTGCGTCAGGGCGAAGTGATATTGTTAGAGAGTATAGTGAACTGGCAGTTGCATTTATCGCTGTGCTTGCAAGCGCGCCAGCAGTTGAAGATAGTGCAAAGCAGAACGCAGGAGAGCGTTGAGAGAGCCCATCTAGTGGAGTTGCGCTGCGGCTATTCTTGAGAAATGGTCGTAAGGCAGTGGTGCTAAAGTATGTAATGGCTCGGCGTACATTTGGTGTGGACGGGCGGCGTATATAGTATTAAATGGGCGCAGTATAGTTATCGCAGAAGGATGCAAATTAACATGAAATGTACTATGAGCCCAGTTTAATATTTTACAGATCTACCAGAAGAGTAGCCTGTGCTACACATTGTCAACGAACAATGAGTTATATTGCACCGAAAACGTCACAACCTGAAATAAGATCCAACTAATTACTTGGTGAGACTTGTATACGGCTAGCCAGCATCGTAGTTCATTTTGTGTTTGAATAATACCGTATAATACCAAAGTGATGGCCTTCTCTTTTACGTAAGGTGAAATACCTAAGCAGGATCCATCCTATCCATTACTGATGATCCGATAGAGTCCCAATCATTGAGAAACTATTACAGTGTTTTTATTAAAGAAATAAAAGTAATTAAAATTTAAACAACTTGCAAAACAGTTCGTAAAACAATTGCTTCAGTCTAGTCAACAGTTATTTGAAACACACTGTTTAACAAAGTAAAATTCAGTAAAATATAATTTTTAGTTGTACTGGGTAATGGGTAAATAATTTTTCATTTCTACGCTACTGCAATCAGTCAGATGTGTGTGTTAACGTCACGATACCTCAAACGTGAAATTTAAAACTTCGGCTTTAGTTTTGCTGTCTTCAATTGCCACACCAAACTGGTCAAGAAGGGAGTGAAAGGGAGCTTTAGACCCGCTTAACGATAGGGCCATAATTTTCTTGAGTACTTAACCAGATCTTTTGTTAAGGTACGTCGGTGGTAGTGGTTGTACGCTTTGCGCATAGATCTTTTCACATTCTCTAATAATCTTTACTGGTTCAAATGGCTCTGAGCACTACTGGACTTCTGAGGTCATCAGTCTCCTAGAACTTAAAACTACTTAAACCTAACTAACCTAAGGACATCACACACACCCATGCCCGAGGCAGGATTCGAACCTGCGACCGTAGCGGTCGCGCGGTTCCAGACTGTAGCGCCTAGAACCGCTTGGCCACTCTGGCCGGCTAATCTTTACTCTTCGTCATTTGTGCGTTAGCTTTTGAAGCTACAGTGCAACAGCGTCTGCTTCCCCACTATCTTCCGAATTTCTTTATTTAACCGTGGTGGCTCTTTTCCATCCTATATCGTCTTATTAGGCACATAACTCCCCAGACCACGATTTACAATCTGATTGAACTTTGCCCATAATCCCTCTGTGTCCGTCTTATTGGAACTAGGTGACGTCAGTTCACACTCTGAGATGCTAAGAACTGCTTATCTGCTCTATCCAGCAGAAGCAGTCTCCTAGCCTTCTTGAGAGATTTATTAACTTTTGTAACCATCGTTGCTATTACGGTTCAGCCCGAGTGGCCGAGCAGTTCTAGGCACTACAGTCCGGAGCCGCGCGACCGCTACGGTCGCAGGTTCGAATCCTGCCAAGGGCATGGATGTGTGTGATGTCCTTAGGTTAGTTAGGTTCAAGTAGTTCTAAGTTCTAGGGGACTGATGACCTCAGCAGTTAAGTACTATAGTGCTCAGAGCCATTTTGAATCATAACGGCATCATGATCGCTAATCCTCTTTTCTATACTGACATTGTCGATATGATCTGACCTGTTCGTAGCTACAAGGTCTAAGGTATTTCCACTGCGTATGGGCTACCGAGCTAGCTGCTCAAGACATTTTTCAGAAAAGATGTTCAATAGTACTTCGCATGTAGCCCGTACAATGAATCCATCGACATCTCAATCTATATTTAGGAAAGTCACCTCTACCTAGTATTGCATGATCTGGGTTTTTACGTGCTACTTATCATAGACTTTCTATAAACGTCTCTATAACTGTCACAGCGGGATCGGGTGGCCGGTAAAAACATCCGACAATTAACGTGGTTTCACCTACACCTGTTACACGCGACTAGGTAACTTTACTGTCACACTCAACTTCAACCTCAATAGAGACAACATTTTTGTCAACTGAAATGAACACTCTCCCTCCTGTTGCCTCTAATCTGTCTTTTCGATACACATTCCACTCCTCGATAAATATCTCAGAGCTTTACACTTTGGGTTTCATCCAGCTCTTGGTCCCAAAGATAATTTGAGCGCGAGAGCTTTCCTGCAGAGCAGTAAATTCGGGAACTTTTTTACAAATCCTTCGACAGTTTACTGATGAAATTTTGAAAGTCTAAGTGCTTTTATTATGAAAATGGTCTGACTTCCCTTGCTGCGTATCGACTGGCGTGTGTTCAAACTACCAAAAAAAAAAAAAAAAAAAAAAAAAAAACCACATGCACTTCAGAATTTCTCTTCTACTAGAGTAGCTGCTTCCTTCGTGTAGTGCACCCATGATCTATCAAGAGGAGTCCTACAAAACCCAAACCGATAACGCATGTTTAGAAATCTCCCTCCAAGACCATCAAAGAGTCGACGAAACTTTTGGTTGAGATATCCCCATTTGGCTCCAAACCAAAGGGCCCTGATCAACTCTGGGAACAATGCTGCAAATTGCGAGTTGCGCTTGCACTCCGCACGTGAAAGCAGAAGTTATCACCAACTCCGCCATCCTCCTGTATGAGCTGAGGATCGCCTCAAAACCCATGCGACAGAAGCTGTTGGTGCCGACATGAGCCGTAACTTGCAGACGGCTGCACCCTGCACTCTCGATAGCCGCAGACAGGGCGGCCTCCACATCTCGGATGTGGCCCAACGACAGACATACTGAGGGCATATTGGTTTTATTTCCAGCACTGAACCCTCACCGTCAGAGGGGCTCCATAACACACCTAACGTTGGAGCTCCAGTTAACAAGTAAAATCCCTCCCTCCGTGTGTCTGCTAGGGCCCTGCTGAAGCAGCGGCCACCTGTCCAGTCACAGGGTGAATGAGCGAGGCCCGATGACCAGTCTCCACATTGGCCCTCCCACGAGTGACCTGAACGCGTTACCACTCGCCACTCATCCTGCGGTGAGGCTGGATCCACTGTGTCAGCTAGGAAATGCCTCGGCAGCAGAGCTCTTGGGGTAAACGAACGACACCTGAGGTATCCCAAGCGATGCACCAGATTCTCTGCTACCCCTAAACCCTGAAGCAGTAGCCTGAAGTGAACAGCATTCAGCTGTTCGCGAACTGCAGCTAGCTCCTCCAGCTTCCGTGCACAATATGCACTCAGCTTGGCAAGACTAACTGAGGAGCTAAACTAAAAAAAGCAGACAGAACCCAAGACACACAACTTGCTACCCTCCACATGTGTCACCAAGAGACATTGATGAGTTAACGAGCCATGTAGCTGGATGCTGAATGAGCAACTACTGCGCTACAGACCTAAAGAATTTTCGTTTAGACCACGTGAGATCAAACCTCTTAAACAGAAAGACACACACGAAATTTAATACAAATACTGCGAGGACTAGACAGGGAAAGATAACCACTTAAACTGCAGCTCTGCAGATGTATATCAGAATCAGCTGAAAGCTGCGGCCTGAGTGATACCATTGTCAGATAAGTTGTTGAATAATCTTGAAAACTATTCAATTGTGGTCATTGTAGCCTAAAGTAAACAATCGATTCTCCTGCTTCGAACCAATGTCCTGATTTTTGAAAACATCACTTTGGAGACAGGAGAAACAGCTGTGTGTGTATTAGCATTGTAACTCAAATACAAAACGAAATTTGACAAAACGCATCTGTTCAAAAAGGAGATCGTTTAAACGTTGAAAGTTTCTTTGTCTTTAGCGCTGTAATACAGAATCATACTACATAAGCTGAGCATTTGCTTTTCCCATTGCTTTCTCAAATAAATAAATTATTCTAGTATTTTGCTGGTGTATGCAAGGTCAGCGTCGACACAGCAAAGCACTCCTTGGTGGTACAACTCGTTATTTTTGTTTATTAATGCGTCACCTCACCAGGAAAGTTTTAGGACAAATTTAGGACATTGATATAGAAGTCAACTCAGCATTTAACAGAACTCTTTGCTCTTACGTTAATCAAAAGTTGTTAAACAAAAAGGTTAATTGAATTAAAAATTAAGTTAACAGAAAGTGATGATAACACTGTACGGGGTGTGAAATGAAAGGAAGACCACATGGAGAAAGAAGCACCAAGGCATTATTTTCTATGCAGCTTGCGAATACGAGATTATCGAAACAAAATACAAATTAGAATTTAAATAGTAACGTAAGTTGCATACCAGAAACGTATGAGAAGTGAGCTGCTCAGATTACAGATCACCGTACAGTGGCTTGTGAAAAACTTACGTCTTCTCAAGGTCGGCCCTAAATGGCCGTCAGCTCGCATCTCCTCCGATGCTCCATCCCCGAATATCTGCCGACTCCTCTACCCTTTGTCCCTCTATGCACAAAAATTCCTTCATTCCTTCCTCCTGCCGAACATCTTATCTTTCAAAAATTCAGTGCGAAAGAGAAAACAACAAATTATTGTCAATGTGACAAACGAGAAATGTAACAAAATTTACGAAAACTGAGGAACGGGAACGGACTGAAAATTCCCACTCCGCCACCTTTTTTTTTTCCTACAAGAACCTTTTTTTTTTTCCTACAAGAACCACATTTTACCATTACAAGGTCTGGGGCCCTGCACTAGGTGCGGCGACAGAATCGCATAGGATAAAGCAAATTTTTCGGACGAAATGGAAGGGATACTGCCATACTAGCCGAATGGCATCACGGTGTATGTGCCTTTGAAGAAACGTAGAAAAGCAAAGATGTCAAGCCGATTATTTCCAGGGGTTGCAAGACAGGTGCGGCATCACTGTCTAGCACGCAGACCAGTGCCAACCGTGCTCACGCAATGGCAGCAGAACAGGCGGCAAAAGTTGCCCAACGCCGCAAGGACGTATGCTTGCCCTAACGAGATTCACAGACTGCCCTGTGCCAACAAAGGAGACTCGAGACCAAACCGGAGCCCGTCTGCGCGGCTAGGAGGGCATCTGCGTCCTCTCTAAGTACAGGGTATGTCTCCAGTGCCTGTAATAGTGGCTGCAATATAGTAAATATAGTAGCCGAACAACGAATTGATACCGCATAGCAAAACGGGACAGTAACGTCACCAACACCCGTAGTGTGTGCCACAGGGTATGTTTAATAGCAACAACTTAAGATAAAGTAAACTATAAGACTGACGTGAATATGTCTGCAAGGGAGACAAATTACAGGTTCTAGCACGTAGCGAAAATCGAAGACGACATTATTCATCGGCAAAGAATGCCGATTCTCGGTCTGTCTACTGACCAACTCTTAAGTGCATGTTTCTTTTCCAAAAATGCCGTCAGCCACAATGAGAATAGGCACATATTTTTTTAGTATGTTTGTTTATGTAGGTACATTTAAATAAATACATTTAGTCTAACAATTTTCGAACATACTATGAAAACGAAGCAGAATTAGACTAATTTTGGATCTTTCTCTCGAATAAGCCCATAAAAGCCAACTTAAAAATATTTTGTTCGTAACTAATAACAAAACAATGCTTTATGTTGGTACTAGGTACTGCAAGAAGTACGTAAAAGACATTATATTTTTGGACTCTCCATCTACGGATTCGAGTACCAAATTTCATATATCTGCCGAAACAGTAGAGATAACTCGACTGGGAAACACACCTGATATATCACAAAGAATTCCTAACCACTGGTAACACGAAAACTAGTCTCAAGATGCTTCACAGCCGGTTATGTATTATGAAGTTACTCAGTCACCAAATAAAATACTTTTACATATTTTGTTATGTGGGAATACTGTAATGATTTCACTTACTCCTTTTTTTTACTTTCTTTCGCTACTGCCTCTATCCCACATTGTGCGCAGGGTCGGCAGGGTTAAGTACGGATTTGGCATGATTAATTGGAAGGGGTGGCCGGATGCCTTTCCTGCCACCACCCTAAGCCCCCCGCAACAGAATCAGTGTACCCCAGCTGTCTGCATCGAGTGTAAATCGTGAAATAGTGTGAATGTGTGTCAAATGTCTGCGAGTCGTGTAACTGAGGCGGGACGTGGGGACCATCCCGGCATTCACCTAGTAGGATGTGGAAAACCGCCTAAAAACCACATCCAGGCTGGCCGGCACACCGGCCGTCGTCGATAATCCGCCGGGCGGATTCGATCCGGGTCGGCGCCCCTACCCAAGTCCAGGAAGCAGCGCGTTAGCGCTCTCGGCTATCCTGGCGGGTAATGATTTCACTTCAATAGTGTGAATGTGTGTCATATGTCTGCGAGTCGTGTAACTGAGGCGGGATGTGGGGACCATCTCGGCATTCGCCTAGTAGGATGTGGAAAACCGCCTAAAAACCACATCCAGGCTGGCTGGCACACCGGCCGTCGTCGTTATTCCGCTGGGAGGATTCGATCCGTCTGAGTAACCTCATACAGCAACAGCCCGTTAGGTTAAGGCTAGCTTCCTTCCCAAAATATTGACGCCTCTCCATCGCAGTCTTGAAAGGCAAAGAGCAATCGACGGGAAATGGAAGAGAGCTCTTTCGCATTCAAGCAACGTTACAAAGCTGCAGACATGTAAGAGGTTTACAAGCGCTACGAACTTCGTTGACAGTTATCGCGTGTTCGCGCTCTGGCTTTAAAAGCGACTCTGCAACTCGTGTAGTTCCAAATAAGCTCCATTGGGCGAAACCATGCGCGGCGCTCAGTGATCTGCTGCGCGCCAGCGGGGTCGGGCCTCTTTGGAGGGCGCTAAGTCTGGCAGACGCGCGTCGGAAGCAGCTTTCGGCTCTCATTTACCGCACAGCTGCTAGCAGCGGCAACCACTTTGCGGCATCGCGTTCCTCTGCATCTGAGCCGGGCGACTGCGCGGAGAGGTGAATGCAGTTAACTGGCGCGGCACAGCCGGCTTACACGGTGCTTCCGCTCAGCTGCTTCAGTGGAAGGGAGATCCCGTACCAGCGGAACGCTACCATCCGCACACACTCGCTAATAAGTTAACGAAGAGTATATCTCGAAAAATTCTCCTCCCTAACAAATACTTATTTCAGTTTATTGCTTATGCAAATTTTGTGATCCACAATGAGCTGATGAATGAAAACACTGCTGACAGCTCGTAAAACTTGATTTTCAGTGGTCGCACTAACGGTTTCACAGTTTACAGCCGCATCTTCAGGTGAAACTGACATATCCATGATAGGCAATGGAGACCTCGTAACTCCATCAGTCTGTGAAAACTTCGTGATACCAGTAACTCCATTATCAAAGAGAGATTTGAAAGTGCGTGGATTTTTCAAACTGTCAGTAAATACGCTTCTACTACATAGTTACAAATCTAGTAATATTATCTGTCTCATTTTTTATATTTTTGAAAAATCAGTTTTCTTCTCCTGTAACACTTAACAACATATCAAATTGGAGTTACAAGGTTTTCATGGCCTACCATCGATATTTAAGAACTGAAATATGATTGTAATCTGCGCTGCAGATGTGTGCTACTAAGTAAAGTTTATTTTAGCCATGCACACAAAACTTATTACATCATCACTGAACCCAACGTTTTTATTAAGGTTTTGCCATTGAGAGAAAATGGTCAATACTTAAAGAAACTAAAAGAACGAAGGCTCATTTGGAAGGTGATCCGTGTAATATCCTCTATTAATGTTGCCGGATAGATCGAACCGGTAGACTGGTCATTCATTCCATGTGGAAGAATCTACAGGAAAACGAAACAGTGCTGAAGGTTAAAGCTGAGTTCAAAGATGTAGATCATACGTAGTTAACGGTGGAAACAGTGCAAAACCATAGGTACAAAGTAAAATAAACTAGGCAATAAAGTGTTACTTTTTTGACGAAGAAAATATTTTCGTTAATGAGTGTAAAGAGCCAACCTCCTATGCATATGTTTTTTCTTCAGTAATTTCTGTGTAAGGAACAAGAAAATGCCGCACAATATCTAGTTGTTCAATGAAATCTAATAATAATAACCATTGTCTTCGGTGACACGTACTGAAAATTTGTCGACGATCAGCGATACTGAAATGACGTGTTGCTGAAACAGAATAGAGTAGGGAAAAGGTTTCACCTGTTTTTTTGTGTAAGTGCACTTCGTCATTTACTCATTTTGGTATTTCTCTGCTAGTCTGTCGTATCGAGCAGACATGCCGTGTAAGCTGTCTTGAAATTATATGTTTGCTGGCTTAAAGTGATTAAATGTGGTATTTACATAGAATATATGTAATTATTTTTATCTACCGACTGACAGTGTTGACATATATATTATATTTGTTTCTGTACAAATTGTTACATCGCCGCGCGTGGTAGCCGCGTGGTCTATGGCGCCTTACCATGGTTCGTGCGGCTTCCCCCGTTGGAGATTCGAGTCCTCCCTCGGGCATAGATGTGTGTGTTGCTCTCGGTGTAAGTTAGTATAAGTTAGATTAAGCAGTGGGTAACCCGAGGGACCGAGGACCTCAACAGTTTGGTCCCATAGGAACTTACCAAAAAATTGTTACATCCAGCGAAGTCGCTGATCATTATGAACGACGCAGTGACCGAACGTGTAAGCCGTTCAGTCATTGATTTTAATTTGTCTTTGCTCGTAGCAACGACCCTGAGACTAAGGACCGATCATTTTAATGTATCTCTTCTTCATTTCATGCAAGATATGTGCGAATGATTCGCTCATGCGTCTCCGAACGATATTAGTGTCGGTCTGTACCCATGTCAGACACTCCTCCCCCCTCCCCCCTCCCCCTCGTTTAGTAATTAGATGGTGCACTATCTCCACCGTTTACATTATTTAAGCGATATCATCCAAATCGGTTTTAGCCTTTAGCACTGATTCTTTTTCTTATAGGTGTTTGGACATGCAATGAACGGCTAGTCTACCTGGCAGAATTAATAGAGGATATTACGTGGGCCATCTTCCCAAGTAACCTTCGTTCGTCTAGCATTTTTTTACACATCGACTGTAATCTATGAATGGCAATACGTTGACTAAAAACGTTGATTTCACTTCTGATGGATTAATGTAACAATTTTTGTGAGTATGTCTTACAGTAATCTTTATATAATAGCATATATTTACAATATGTGCTCAGGAGTGTTTGATAATTTACAATTATCAATGACTATTAAAAGATCGCTTGATGCACTAATTAACAAATTCTTCTCTTGAAGTAAAATGTTCAACATTTACAAAAGTGCATTTCCATTTGAGACCTGAATAATCCTGCTCCTATTCGGTTGCTTCAGCTGAGGTCACGAACTGGGGCAGAGTGCTGCCATACTGATCTCCGTACGAGAGTGCTACAGTGCTGACAGGGAGGCGAGACTTCTTCAGCCTCTCCAGATCGTCATTGCTGATTGCAGTGAAACATCGCTATTGTCTGTGGTATTGACGTGCGTTGCCGACTGTGATGTGGCGTCCTTCTTCAAATAAAGAAGCTTTTCTATCGATCGCTCACTGCCATCTCGGTCACCTCCAACAACTACAATTTTAAGTGTTAACCTGGCCACAAATTATTCCTGTGTAGAGGAGATGTGTTCAGTAGTTTCTGCATCACTCTCACCTCAGAGGCACACGAAAAATGACTATGAGTTTTTTATTTCATTTGACACCTTGATTCTTGAATGAAATGAATGTAGTAGTATCACACAATGACGGAGAGGGTAAATGTTACCTCACGAAGCGCTGGTCTGAGATTGGCGATGTCCAGTACTTAAAGGGAATTAAGTGGTTAAACATTCATTCAGTTCGGAAGAAATGTCACCAATCGACAACAATATAAGTTGTGACCACCATGGGCACGAATATGCCCTTGTTTTCGTTGTGGCATAGAAGCTTACAGCCTCCGAACATCGTCATGAGGGATTTCTCGACAACCTGGAGTCTGGTATCAGACTACACGTCACCCTATAGCATCCCAGACAAACCAGTCACGCATCTATATATTTCTCAAGCCGTTTATAGAATTAAACGTAGTGCGGGTTTTGCATTTCCTGCTCGAACATGCTATTTGGTACGCTAATCGTGTAGGGCTTGATAACAGAGTTGTTAGCATGCTTGCCTTTGGTTCAAATGGCTCTGAGCACTATGGGACTTAACAGCTGTGGTCATCAGTCCTCTAGAACTTAGAACTACTTAAACCTAACTAACCTAAGGACATCACACACATCCATGCCCGAGGCAGGATTCGAACTCGCGACCATAGCGGTCACGCGGGTCCAGACTGAAGCGCCTAGAACCGCACGGCCACACGGGCTGGCTGCTTGCCTTTCAGAACTATTACATCTTCTTTATAATTTTAACAATATTAGCTGTAAATTGCTTGTTTGGTTTTCCACATCCCACTACGTGAATACCTGGTTGGTTCCCAAGTCCCGCTTCAGTTACACGACTCGCAGACATCTGAACATGTTCGCACTATTCCATGGATTACACAAGACACAGACAGCTGGGGTACACTAATTCCATCCCGGGGGCATGGGGTGGCGACAGGAAGGGTATCCAGCCACCCTCTGACACTAAAAATGCCAAATCCATAGTAACAAGGCCGATCCCGCGTTGATGTGCGACAAAGGCACAAGGAAATCACTAATGAGCTGTAAGTTGCTTTTTTGTTGGGGACTAGCGGAGAAACCCAGCGTTTCACAGCTGTTTATCTGTAGCTGTGCTGTCACACCCACGTAACGTCTGGCCTTGTACATAATGTTTATGACGTCGTTACTTCTTAACTATGTGCCGTACAATGATATAATTCTGTAGGTACATTCAGCGGCATATGTGGATCCTGTATGCAAAATGTGATGCGAATGCAGTAATAGTTATATAGTAATAAGTTATAACGTTATATCTCGTAAAGTACTTTCACAGCATAAACGGCGGAAAAACAGTAAGCGATAAACATTTTTTCTTTCATCATATTGTAGGGCTTGTAAGAGAGAAAAAGTTTCGTGAAGGCCTGTAATTATGTGTAAACTTGGTTGCAAGTCACTAAGTGCTCTCATTCTGAAATACTGGATGAATAAAGTCTTGCAATCCGAGTGCCGCAGGCTACGTTCTCTTTTAACCCCCAACCCTTTACTAGGTAGGTGGGTCTTACCCTCACAACGGTTGTCGCCTGACAGGAAGGCACATGTGTACCAACGTTGGTTGAAATCGGTCTTGGAGGAGATGTGAAACGCACACTCACATGAGTACACACACACACACACACACACACACACACACACACTTCCGTCCATTTTTGTAATATGTATGGATTATATAATTTCACAATAGGCTTGTTCGGCATATGAGCCATTATCAAGTGTTCCTGCTCGTGTTACACTTATATATTATTTTATTGTACGTCTTTATAATAGTACTCTGAGATTTAATCTTACATTACACGTACCTCTAGCTCGTATGACGTCCATAAATCATCTTGGAACGTAAGTTCTTTTGTGTACTATTTTCTTAACATAGATCACAAATTTACTTTCTATAGAAGAATGATAGTGAAATTTCGTGTTATTTTTTGGCCGTTGTAACACAGTCTAACAAATATAGTTGCGACAGTCCTGATCATTTTGTTACAGTCTGCGACAGCAGTGCTCCAATTGGCCAGCAAGCATATCTTCTGAACACAATATAGTATGAGTTCGAATATAATCGTTTATATCGATTTGTAACACAGTTTTTTTTACAATGGAGAGCTATGTAGTTCCACAAATATTGACAATAACTAAAACATAAGATAACATTGGTGTTTCTTAATTTCCTAAGGATCCTGGAAGGTATGAAACGGTAGATTACACAACGATTTGTTCACTAATCTCTTGTGACATTCGATATTTATGAAGAATGTTGTTTTCTTTTAAGAACAAAAATATTTAGTAAACCGCAGAAGACCTACTCTTTTGCAGAAAGAATTCGTATACCTACTCAACAACGTGACTGTTTTGATCACTTCACTTTCAGTTAAATCAGTGAATTTGGAATGCAGGTGACTTGTATGGAATGCAGTATCTACATTATGTAATATACCAAGTCAACACAAATGTAGCTGAACTGAAAAACCATAGACGTGATAATAAAACGTCAAAAGTAATAAAAATGTTACCCAACAACAAATTCCACTGTTGTTTCTACTTCTGAGTCACAAACAGTAAGAATTTTCAACGCTTTCGGTTTTGAAACACGAATAATTACATTTAAAAAAAGTATTCCCGCATTGAGAAGCTGAGTGAATAAAATACGAATTTTTAGACTCCGTACAAAATTATCAGGTGCCAAAGAGAGTGCATATCGTAATAAGCCCAGACAACTACAAAAATATATGGTTGTCATACAGGAAATATAATTTTATATTCTCTTCATTTCAGCGGTATGAGTTACAATTATTCACAATCCAGGAAGTATTTCCTCATGAATAAGCTGTAGATTATGGCATGATCAATGAGATTCGGTTGTTTCTACGTTTATTTCACCATAATTCACTTCTCTAGATAATTTGCTAAAGCTTAGAACGCAAAAATGTAATAACTACTTCGTTACTTCGGAACAAAAGCAATTAAAAGCAAATGTTCATCTTACGGCTGCTTTCTCGTTGCTAGGGGCGCCAGTGTTGTCCCAACAGTTTTCACAGCAGTCAGTATTGTGATTGCATATGTCAACTATGGTTGTAAAGTGACAGATCGTTCCAATGGTGCTTTATGTTTAGAAGTAAATTGTTTCTTCGATAGTCAGAGATAGCTTTTATCAGAGATGTTGTGCATTATGTAGATGTGCTACCTCAACGCTGCCTTTTTTGTTTATCTTGTTGTATTTATCCCTTTTCTTTTTCTATTGTGTCAGTAAAGCTTCCTAGATAATTTTCGTGTTTCAGGTCCATCTGTTCGTTGAGGTGTCATTCGGATATCTAATTGTGTATGCATAAATTTCCGTTTCTTCCAAACTGTTCATGGTTTGCCCTTTTCGTATCCTATGTAGAATTTGCATAGCGTTTTCCATTATATTCGCTCTATGATTTTTATTTTTCAAATATCGGTAAAAACTTAATTGGTCGATTTCACGATCTCTCATGGGTTCTCTAAATTTAATGCTAAAACTTCGTACAGTTTGTCCGATGTATAAACTGTTGCAGTCGTCGAAGTCATTCCTATCCTCATATCCAGTAGCTCCACACACAGTGATTCCAGGAGCTGGAGATGTTTACGTCTCGATAATCACTGCTTCCTGTGGCCTTGCACCAGATTGTCCGCGGCCAATTCGTGAGTACTGTAAACAGGAGCGAGACTCATACCTGAATATCACTAAATAATGGTTAAAATGGGTCTGAGCACTATGGGACTTAACTGCTGTGGTCATCAGTCCACTAGAACTTAGAACTACTTAAACCTAACTAACCTAAGGACATTACAGACATCCAAGCCCGAGGCAGGATTCGAACCTGCGACCGTAGCGATCGCGCGGTTCCAGACTGTAGCGCCTAGAAACGCTCGGCCACTCCGGCCGGCGATGAATATCACAGAACGTCATTGAGTGTGTAAGCAGGCTTTGGTTCTGACCTGCGCTAGTCTTTGTTGTCAGTAATACGGTGTCAGCCATAAACAACCCACGACAACTCGAGATCACAAACCAGCCTCTATTAACCTATTCCCGGCGATTTACGCTCACACTCTGCGTGTAATCTCTGCGCGTATTCCATCTGAAGTCATTCATCTATCCTTCACAGCCACTCGAACAACTTACTATCTTCTCCTTCTATAATGTTGTCCCGAATCTGTCTCGTAACCACACGTTCTACAGCTACATCTAAATGATTATTCTGCAAATCACAGTTAAGTGCCCGGAGGAGGGTTCATAGGACCACCTTCAAGCTACTTCTCTGACGTTCCATTCTCTACCGGCGAGCAAGAAAAACGGATGCTTAAATCTTTCCTTGTGAGCTCTGATTTCTCTTCTTTTATTATGATGATTGTTTCTCCCTATATAAATGGGCACCAATAAAATATTTTCACACTTTGAGGCTAGTCTGTTGCAGCGAAAAACGCCTTTGTTTTAATGATGGCCACACCAATTCGTGTATCATATCCGTGGAACTCTCGCTCTTCTTTCACGATAAAACAAAACGAGCTGCCCTTCGTTGAACTTTTTATATATTCTCCACTAATCCTATCTGACGCACATCCTACATCGCACAACACAGCAATATTCTATAAGAGGGCGGACAAGCTTATTGTTAGCCGTCTCTTTAATAGTCCTGTTATATTTTCTAAATCGCAGTCTTCGGTTTGCTTTTCCCACGGCAGAATTTATGTGATCATTCAAATTTCAGTTATTCGTAATTGTAATACGTAAGTATTTGAATTTACAGCTCTTAGATTTCTGTGTTTTATCGTGTAACCGAAATTTAACGGATTCATTTTAGTATCCATGTGGGCGACTTCACGCTTCTCATTATTTAGAGTCAGTTGCGACTTTCCTGTCTAAATCATTTTGAAATTTGTTTTGAGCATCTGGTGGCTTTAAAAGATGGTAAATGATAGCTTTAGCTGCCAAAAGTCTAAGAGAGCTGCTCAGATTGTCTGCTAAATCGTTTATGTTGATCAGGAGCAACAGACCGTCTATAACATTTCCTTGGGGAAAGCAAGACATTACCTCTGTTTAACACGTCTTTCCGTCAGTTACTACGAACTGCGGCCTTTCTGGCAGGAAATCAGGAATCCACTCACCCAACTCAGACGATGTTCCCATGTATCTTATAGAAATGATTCGTTCTTTACCAAAATGTACACGGTCACATACACGTCGTCTGTGCATTCTGGACTCCGATGAAAACTTGTAGTAACGTCAGACGCACATCTGCTCACACCATTCTTCATTTGTGAAAATGGAGTTTTTTGCTTAAAATAATGAAAATGAGCTCTCAGAAAGATGAAATTTTGCAAGATACCATACTGGCATGGAAATACTGGAGCAGGACAATAATATTCTTCGGCTTACGTATTCATGATTTAACGCATTTGCGTCAGTTCAGAATCGAACAGAAATAAAGAGGGGTGATAGAATTTACAGCATAGCGATATACACGCATACAGATGGCGGTAGTATCGCATACACAAGGTATAAAAGAGTAGTGCATTGGTGGAAATGTCATACACTCCTGGAAATGGAAAAAAGAACACATTGACACCGGTGTGTCAGACCCACCATACTTGCTCCGGACACTGCGAGGGGGCTGTACAAGCAATGATCACACGCACGGCACAGCGGACACACCAGGAACCGCGGTGTTGGCCGTCGAATGGCGCTAGCTGCGCAGCATTTGTGCACCGCCGCCGTCAGTGTCAGCCAGTTTGCCGTGGCATACGGAGCTCCATCGCAGTCTTTAACACTGGTAGCATGCCGCGACAGCGTGGACGTGAACCGTATGTGCAGTTGACGGACTTTGAGCGAGGGCGTATAGTGGGCATGCGGGAGGCCGGGTGGACGTACCGCCGAATTGCTCAACACGTGGGGCGTGAGGTCTCCACAGTGCATCGATGTTGTCGCCAGTGGTCGGCGGAAGGTGCACGTGCCCGTCGACCTGGGACCGGACCGCAGCGACGCACGGATGCACGCCAAGACCGTAGGATCCTACGCAGTGCCGTAGGGGACCTCACCGCCACTTCCCAGCAAATTAGGGACACTGTTGCTCCTGGGGTATCGGCGAGGACCATTCGCAACCGTCTCCATGAAGCTGGGCTACGGTCCCGCACACCGTTAGGCCGTCTTCCGCTCACGCCCCAACATCGTGCAGCCCGCCTCCAGTGGTGTCGCGACAGGCGTGAATGGAGGGACGAATGGAGACGTGTCGTCTTCAGCGATGAGAGTCGCTTCTGCCTTGGTGCCAATGATGGTCGTATGCGTGTTTGGCGCCGTGCAGGTGAACGCCACAATCAGGACTGCATACGACCGAGGCACACAGGGCCAACACCCGGCATCATGGTGTGGGGAGCGATCTCCTACACTGGCCGTACACCACTGGTGATCGTCGAGGGGACACTGAATAGTGCACGGTACATCCAAACCGTCATCGTACCCATCGTTCTACCATTCCTAGACCGGCAAGGGAACTTGCTGTTCCATCAGGACAATGCACGTCCGCATGTATCCCGTGCCACCCAACGTGCTCTAGAAGGTGTAAGTCAACTACCCTGGCCAGCAAGATCTCCGGATCTGTCCCCCATTGAGCATTTTTGGGACTGGATGAAGCGTCGTCTCACGCGGTCTGCACGTCCAACACGAACGCTGGTCCAACTGAGGCGCCAGGTGGAAATGGCATGGCAAGCCGTTCCACAGGACTACATCCAGCATCTCTACGATCGTCTCCATGGGAGAATAGCAGCCTGCATTGCTGCGAAAGGTGGATATACACTGTACTAGTGCCGACATTGTGCATGCTCTGTTGCCTGTGTCTATGTGCCTGTGGTTCTGTCAGTGTGATCATGTGATGTATCTGACCCCAGGAATGTGTCAATAAAGTTTCCCCTTCCTGGGACAATGAATTCACGGTGTTCTTATTTCAATTTCCAGGAGTGTATGTACTTAGGTGACTCATCTGAAAGTGTGTTCGACGTGATACCAGCCGCACGGTGGGAATTAACAAACTTTGAACGCGGAATGGTAGTTGGAAGTAGACGCCTGGTGCATTCTGTTTCGAAAATCTTTAGGAAATTCAATCTTCCGAGATCCAGAGTCAGGAGTGTGCCAAGAATACCACATTTCAGGCACTGTCTCAAACCGCGGACGACACAGAGCCCGACAGCCTTCATTTAACGACGGGCAGCGGCGGCGTTTGCGTGGCATCGTCTGTACTAACAGAGTAGCAGCATACGTGAAATAACCTCAGAAATCGATGTGGGACGTACGACGAACGTATCCGTTGACATAGTGAAGCGATATTCGGCGTGGATGGGCTGTAGCAGCAGACGACCGGCGCTACTGCATTTGCTAACAGCACGACATCGCCTGCAGCGCCTCTCATGTGCTAGTGATCATATCGGTTGGACCCTAGACTACTGCAAAACCGTGGCCTGGTCAGCTGGTAAGAGGCTGATGACAGGTTTAGAGTGTGGCGAAGACCCCACGGAACCCTAGTTGTCAGCAACACTGTGCAAGCTGGCGGTGGCTCCACAATGGCGTGGGATGTGTTTACGTGGAAAGGACTGGGTTCTTTTGTCCAAGTGAATCGGTCATTGACTGAAAATGAATGCCACCGGCCCGCAGATTCTCGCGATTGGTTTGAATGACATTCTGGACAGTTCGAGCGAATTGGTTGGCCACCCAGATCGCCCGGCATAAGTCACATCGAACATTTATGAGACATACTCGAGAGGTCAGTTAGTGAACAAAACAATGCACCAGAAACACTTTCGCAGTTATGGACGACTGTAGAAGGAGCATGGCTCAATATACCGGCAGGGCTTCCAGCAACTTGTTGAGTCCATCCGAGGACGAGTTGCTCCACTATGCTAGGAAAAAGGAGATCCGACACGATATTAGCAAGTATCGCTTGACTTATGTCATGACGACTATTACGACCTCGTAAGCTCACTCACGTTCGTAGATGAGCAGGTAGTACAAAACTATTCTTCCTGGACAGTTTTGTTATTGTTATCTGAGAATGGAGCAGACCTGTACAGCGAAGCGTCGCCCTCGGCGACGCAATTTCTCCCAGCGCCGCGTCCCGGCCGCCATGTTTGCCCCGCGCGCCCCCTGAAGACCCATCTTAAGCCGCTGAGTGGCGCCGCGCCGGCTGACAGATCGCCTCGCCTGGCCGGACAAAGCAGCCAGCAGCGAGCAGCCCCGCTGACGGCGATATGATTGCCGCTCCCCCGGCCCTGCTCCCTCCCCCATAACACGCCGCAGGCGCCTGCAGACTGCAGATCGCCGCCTCCCTGGCTGCGCAGGAGGGGCCTCCGAGCCGACGCCGTGATGGGTCGCCGCGCTAAATCTCAGCCAGCGACACGCCACGCGCACCCCGGCCGGCCGTCTCCTCGTCCCCTTCCCCCCCCGCCCGGATCCCGCATTTATTAAAAAAGCAACGGGGCCCGATTTATTTGTCCTGCTGCCGGATGCGCGGGGCGTGTCCTCGAGGGCGTCGCGACCTTCGCCGTCACCACAGAGGACCTCATTTTAAGTTCGCTGTCGGTCCTTTGTTCGAGAGGGAAAAGAAGGAAGCCGGCCAGCGTCACTGCCAGACGTACAGGCAAATACAAGGCAGAGTGGAAATTAGGACGTGCCAGGAAGAATACGAAGACCGGTGAATATTAAGAAATAAACGCAGTGGCTCACGCACTGGAAGCATCCAAGCCGCGATAATCAACCTCGTTACCACCATCATTATTATCGTCATCACCATTGGCATAATCATAATTCCATAATTACACCACAGTCGCCATCGTCATTATCATCAGCGTTTACAGTCTCATAAATTCCCTGCATCTTTTCACCTGCCTTTTCCAAATGCAATAAAAACATCTACAATAAGGCAAGAATAGTAATATAAACACACTGCAGTAGCTACATAAAGCCAGTACATCGACAAAATGTGTCACCGATGAGTAATGATTTTCCCTCGCCCGACCGGTTAGCCGAACGGTCTAACGCACGGCTTTCCGGAGTGGGAAGGAGCGCCTGGTCGCCGGCACGAATCCGCCCGGCGGACTTGTGTCGAGGTCCGGTGAGCCGGCCATTCTGTGGATGGTTTTTAGGCTGTTCCATCTGCCTCGGTGAATTTGGGCTGGTTCCCCTTATTCCGCCTCGGATATCCTATGTCGGCAATTGCTGCGCAAACAAGTTCTCCATGTACGCGTACACCACCATTACCCTACCACGCAAACACAGGGGTTACACTAGTCTGGTGTGAGACTTTCCTGGGGGGGGGGGGGGCGAACCGCACAATAACCCTGGGTTCGGTGTGCGGTGACGGAGGGGTGGTGTGGACTGTGGTAGTCGTCGTGAGCTTGCGGGCCACTGCGGCTGCGGCGGGGACGGAGCCTCTCCGTCGTTTCTAGGTCCCCAGTTAACATACAATACAATACAATACAATGCTTTCCTTCACCCCCACCCCCACCACCTCCACCTCCCCTTCCACTCTCGTCAAACCCCAACCACACCCACACCTCTACCCCGCCCAAACTACAACCCCAAACACGACCCCAGTCCCAACGCCAACCCTGAACCCTGTCTGACTGGTGTCATTTTCCCTATCCGTAAGGGAAATTCAAAATTTTGGCGGGAAGTTCAAAAAATAGCCCAACTCTACTCTTTTTTTTCCGTGTTGGAGTAGAATTGTAGTTCTAAGTAGAAATTGACGTAAAATTCAAACAGGTGCAGTATCATGCTGACTGACTTGGAATACTGGCACTGTCACTATTACATCATAATCCAAGACTTAGAATATGAACACCAGCCAAACGTGACATCAGAATTCAATATGCCTGACGTGGAATACAAGCTGATGATGTAGGCATACTGGGCAGCTCCAAGGCATCACAATCCAGAGAAGGCAGAGAGTGTGTTACAGTGAAGACTGATAGAGTTGTTATCAGAAACGACAGCAAACCAACAGCGAGAACGATAGTTCAGGTGTACATACCGACGTCGCAAGCTGAAGATTAAGAGATACAGAAATTATATGACGGTACTGAAATAGTAATACCGTACGTAAATGGAGAGGAAAATCTAATACTAACGGGAGACTGGAATGTAGTGGTAGGGGAAGGAGTAGACGAAAAGGTTACAGGAGATTATGGATTTGGGACAAGAAATGAGAGAGGAGAAAGACAAATTGACTTCTGCATTAAATTTCAGCTAGTAATAGCAAATACTCTAATCAACAATCACAAGAGGACGAGATATACCCGGAAAAGGCCGGGTAGTACGGGAAGATTTCAGTTAGATTATATCATAGTATAGACTCAGACCACAATGTAGTGGTGATGAAGAGTAGGACGAAGTTTAAGAGATTAGTCGGGAAGAACCAATACACAAGGAAGTGGTACACAGAAGCACTAAGGAATGAGGACACACGCCTGAAGTTCTCTATGGCTATAGGTACGGCAATAAGGAATAGCTCAGTACGTAATACAGTTGAAGAGGAATGGACGTCTCTAAAAAGTGCAGTCACAGAAGGCGGACATAAATACATAGATGCGAAGAAGATAACTGCGAAGAAACCATGGGTAACAGGTCGATGAAAGAAGGAAGTACAAAAATGTTCAGGGAATTTATCAATATAGAAATGGAAGGCATTGAGGAATGAAATAAATAAGAAGCGCAGGGAAGCTAACACGAAATGGGTGCAAGAAAAAGGTGAAGGAATAGGAAAACAAAGGGTTGTCGGAAGGACTGACTCTGCATGTAGGAAAGTCTGAAAAACCTTCAGGGAAATTAAAAGCAAGGATGGTAACATTAAGCGTGCAGTGGAAATTCCGCTGTTAATGCAGAGGAGAAAGCGGACAGATGGAAAGAGTACATTGAAGGGCTCTATAATGGGGTAGATTTGCCCGATGTGGTAGAAGAACAAACAGGAGCCGATTTAGAAGAGATAGGGGATTCAGTATTAGAATTAGAATGTAAGCGGGTTTTGGAGGACTTCAGATCAAATAAGGCAGGAGGGATAGATAAAATTCCATCAGAATTTCTAAAATGATTGGGGGAAGTGGCAACAAAATGACTATTCACGTTGGTGTGTAGAATGTAAGAGTCTAGCGACATACCATCCGACTGTCGGAAAAATATTATCCACACAATTCCGGAGACTGCAAGAGCTGACGAGCGTGATAATTATCACGTAATCAGCTTAACAGTTCATATATCCAAGTTGCTAACAAGAATAAAATACAGAAGAATGAAATAGAAAATTGAGGATGTGTTAGATGATGATCAGTTTGGTTTTAGGAAAGGAAAAGCCACCAGAGAGGAAATTCAGTCGTTGCGGTTGACAATGGATGCAAGATTAAAGAAATATCAAGATACGTACATAGGAGTTGTCGACCTGGAAAAGCCTCCGACAATGCACAGTGGCGCAAGATGTTCGAAATTCTGAGAAAAATAGGGTTAAGCTATAGGAAGAGACGAGTAATATACAATATGTACGAGAGCCCAGAGGGAATAATAAGAGTGGACGACAAGGAACGAAGAGTTCTGATTAAAATGGGTGTAAGACAGGGCTGTAGTCTTTCGACCCTACTGTCCAATCTGTATATCGAAAAAGAAATGATGGAAATAAAATAAAAGTTCAGAACTGGAATTAAAATTCAAGGTGAAAGGATATAAATGATTAGATTCGCTGATGACATTGCTATCCTCAATGAAAATGAAGAAGTACTGCATGATCTGCTGAATGGAGTAATCGGTCTAATGAGCACAGAATATGGATTTAGAATAAAGATGAAAGTAATGAGAAGCAGCAGAAATGAGAACAGCGAGAAATTTAACGTCAGGATTGACGGTCACGAAGTAGATGAAGTTAAGGAATTCTACTTCCTAGGGAGCAAAATAACCAGTGACGGACGGAGCAAGGAGGACATCAAAAGCAGACTAGCGCTGAAAAAAAGGGCATTCCTGGCCAAGAGAAGGCTATTAATGTCAAATATAAGCCTTAATTTGAGAAAGTAATTTCTGAGGATGTACGTTTGGAGCACGGCATTGTATGACAGTGAAACATGAACTGTGGGAAAACCGAATTAGAAGAGAACCGTAGCATTTGCGATGTGGTGCTACAGACGAATACAGAAAATTACATGGACTGATAAAGTAAGGAGTGACGAGGCTCTGCGCAGAATCATAGAGGAAAGGAGTATGTGGAAAACACTGAAAAGAGAAGGGACAGGATGATAGGACATCTGTTGAAAACATCAGGGAATGACTTCCATGGTTCTAGAGGTGGCTGTAGAGGACAAAAACTGTAGAGGAAGACAGAGATTGGAATACATCCAGCAAATACTACTCTGAGGTGAAGAGGTTGGCACAGGAGACGAATTCGTGGCGTGGCGCATCAAACCAGCCAGGAAAAAAAAAAAGATGAATCATGTAGCATGGCACAGAGCGCAGTAGACTGGTGTCTGTCAGCTACACGGCCGCAGCCGTTGGCGTTATGAAATTGTGCAAGTAAATGATTGACATGAAATGGTACTTCTATTGGCAATGTGGGATACACGCACAATATTGATCCTGCTGACGTCTTCTCTGCTATTCACTTTACAGTACACAGCAGCGCTCTCACCTGACTTCAGTTGTGAATGAATTGAGAAATTTCTCCAACTGAATTATCACCTTACGATTTACCTGTGGAGGGGACAAAGAACTGTAGTACATGCCTGTTCGGTGCTCTGTTCAAAATGGTTCAAATGGCTCTGAGCACTATTGGACTTAACATCTGAGGTCATCAGTCCCCTAGAACTTAGAACTACTTAAACCTAGCTAACATAAGAACATCACACACATCCATGCCCGAGGCAGGATTCGAACCTGCGACCGTAGCAGTCGCGCGGTTCCTGACTGAAGCGCCTAGAACCGTTCGGTCACACCGGCCGGGTCGGTGCTCTGTTGGGAATCATGATGTGTGTACTGGAGAAAAAATCCCCAAGACTAAAGTTATGTTTACTCAGTTCAGAGGCATGTGGGCATTTATTTCGCAAAACATTAATGCAAAACTTTACAGAAGCTGCTGAGAAAAAGGCGGCAATATAATATAATGTATAGCTCTCACAGATGAAATTTTCAAAATCAGAGTCTAGAATTGATCATACTGGCGTCTTTATTCTCTTTGTATTGTAAATAAACTGGAAGCAGCCTTGATCCCATAAATTTTTTAATGTGGTGAGGCTTGTGCCTGGTGGTGTACTACCACCGCCTCCGGCAGACATTTATGGTCTGAAGATAAGAGCGAAACCGGTCACCACATTAAAAAAGTCAGCCCTGAATTAAAAGTGACGTACTTATTGCTCAGCATGCTGTTCTTTTTTGCCTAGAGAACTGACGTTCTCGAAAACAAATACAAATCAGCAGAAGCGCAAGCTAGTTATAAATACTTACTCGCTGCCTACATCCTTCTTTTTGCTTGTCAGAAAGAACATACTTTTTCGTATGGTGTAAGATGCAATGCCCACACGATAAAAATTCAAAATTCTACTATAAGTCATGGAAGTGGATTTTACTTTAAAGAAAATCTTTTTCTTAATCATCAAACTGTGATTATTGACAAAAACACTGAACAACATAAGAAGACTAACAATTAAGAAATTCTCTCATTACAAAGAAATTTCAAATATACTTTCAAAATTCCTCGAAAATCTTATCTATCAATAACATGAAGAAGAAAGCATTAAATGAATTTTTATCTCCATAATAAAGTATTCCCTACAGTTTCTCCGAGATTCACAACAAATCTCATCCTCTGAAAAACTCAACTGGTCGTTACTATCCCTCAAATGAGAATGACTCAGAGCTGCAAAACTAACTAACAAGTCAACCACAGTTTAAACTAAACACAGAGGCAGGGATCTTATCCGTTACTCCTGCAGTGCGCTGATACATCTTTGTCTCAGTGTAGTGAAGGAGAGTTATTTACCATAGGAGAAAACAAATAAGAGCCTTAGTTTATCCCCTACCCCCAGAAAAAAATTCATACCGATTGTCTTAGATGTGGTAAGGCAAAGAGAACGAAATTTTTACAAAAGAAGAGAAAAAAGCGAGTACAGCAACTTAAAATTATAAATAACATTACAAGTGTTAGGATTCAGGTTATAAAACGTTCGAAAAAATGCTCTGATTTGAGTTTAATCTATGAAGATTGTCTTTGCACAGGGATAAAGTGCGCACGTATTTGCCGAGTGGTGTAGACTGTAGCTAAATATTGTATCACACGCAACTTCGAAGATTTGCAGTAACGTCTCATACCATTCATCCTGAGGCTAGTATATGAATACAATTGAAGGTAAAATGTTACTTCACTTAGCACCTACAAAGATACTGTTAATGTCTGTTGTCATTAATCTTGTAACTGAGAAAAGGATGCAGCGAGCACAATATTGACATATTTCTTGAAGTACGGTCACCCACGAGGTTGCTGGTCCGGTAGGACTGGTGAGTAACTGGTGATTAACGAATATGTGAATTGCTTCAGGCAATTGAATGTCCATAATTGAAAACACTCTGAAGATTAGCAGGAAATGTAGAATTAAATATCTGCAGACTCAGGGAAGTAGTTTCCCGTTGTCGACTCATATGTCCAGCTGAATTCTTGCAAATATGAGCAAACTCAGGGAAGCAGTTTTCCACTGACATATGTCAAGTTGATGCCTCGAAGATAAACTCAATTTTGCTATTTCCTTTAAGGGTGTGCAAAATTCAGTTAAATCCCTGGGAACTTTATTGAACTGGTGATTTACATTACAAATGGGCTATGTGAATTGCATTGGCAGTATTTTCTTTATAAGAAACCACCTGACTCATAGCAAATATTTGAAATAGAATAAGGGCACTGCATGAAAATGAAACAAGAGGATTCTATACAATACTTTTGTCGGTTATAATGATCAGTGTGATTAGAAAACATCTACATACAGAAATAATTATGCAATACTCTGTGCCAAATACGAAGTAAACGTAACAAGAGGATCAACTGACAAAACATTATTATCTTCTAATGGTGATAAATGGCCATAAAAATGTACAAGAAGGTCTAGTGTGCACACAACAATAGATCTTATGTTAAAGAAAACGTTCAGTTACTCAGAACTATTAAGTAACATGTAAGACATAGGAACAGTGGTAATAAAAATACATACAAGAAAAACATAGAGAGAGAAGTAATATAGACCAAAAATAAAGAAAAAAACAAACAAATGTATCATGGTTCATGTAAAGGAAAAGGAAAGGGAATTACGTGCACTTCAGAGTCAGAGTCTCAGTCAGTCTGCGTAATATTTTATCCTAGTGTCATGTACCACTCTAGTGTACCGATCAGCTATTTCTGTACTGTACGCAAACCTTCCCTGCAATCTTGTACTTTTCTCATAATACCTTTATCTCGATTTACTTACCAAAAACACCATATCCATATAGTACCTTTCATGTCAATTTACCTGCGGTAAACATCATGTCACTTTCCTTGTATTTCATTATTACTTCATCATAACTGCATAATATAATCACTATTCAACCTCCCTGCACTCATTTATCTTTCCACATTACAGCCACACTTCTTTCTCTTTTTTAGTTGCATCTGTTACATTTTCAACTTACTTTCTTCCTATACCCATTTTCCATAATTCTGTTGTGTCATAACATTTAGCTTATTTATGGCTTCTATAAGTAAATACTTATCCTAAGTAGGCCTCATAAAACTATAGGCACCACGATGTACACATTGTCAAAAATAGTTCATCAGAAGAGCAACGCAGCCATATTCAGTATCTTACACATATAAACATAACAAATATTTAATCACAAAGGCTATTCAGCAAAGTGTTCTTTACATATGCAGTAAAAAATCATTATGGTAAATCAGTAAACAAAATGACGAACACATTCTTACGTTAGGACAGATAATGACAAAATTTTCATCATAAAAGCAGTGCTGGAACTAAAGGCAAGTACGTCATCACTAAGATGCAAGATACAAGCGTCGTCATAAATTACCAATAAGGTAGTAGTGTCAAAAGCTTGTTGGTGCAGCAAAAATTGTGAAATGGATGAGTTCACAAGAAGCAAAAGCAGTATTAAGCAATGGTAATAGTATGCAACAAGATTATAAACATTCCACAATACCAACCTATGTTATGGCAAGAAAATTAATTAATACACGCTAAAATGCAAAAAGAAGAAAAGCATCACTGATTAGTTGTTTAAAATACTCCTTTTACCTCAAGATACACTATATTTTGATTAATGGTCTTGTTCTTCATTTTTTTCCATATCTGTGTCGTGTTATCATAAAAAGCTGTCATTCAGTGGTACATCCTATGTGCAGTTGTGCCTCATAAATCTGGAATATATACTCAGTAGTGAAATTTGTTTCTACTGTACCATCATTATAGTATCTTCATATCTCATATATAATCAATAGTAAATACTCCCTGTTCTGTTTCATTAATCATTCCTTACACGAGAAACATTCACAGTTACACTTAATAAATGACGCTACTGAGCAAACAAACCTTCGTTACTGCACAACTGATCATGAAAAGAAAATATCCATAAAATGTATATTACCTCTGACAATGATAATTTCCTTTAGACAGCAGAATATTACCTTTAACAACCTGTAATTATTCCTTGAATTGGTAGAAAATCCTTTGTATACTTGTAATGCATCACTATCACTACTATTTGCAAAACTGACTTTCCATTTGGACGACACACCAACAATCCCGATAATCTGTATATCTCACCTGAATTCGTACTAAGTCTTTCATTTTATAACTCATGACTGCTATAGCTGTGTGTAAAAAGTGATGCTGTTCAAAGCTGTATCTTTGTTTCGCCAATAAGCGTTGCACTTCCAAACACTTTTAATGTTTACATAGAGTACAATGCCTGTTTCTATTTTTTATGGTGAGCTGTTTAACGTCGTGCATGGGGCGATCAGTAAGATGTTTTTAGACGACTCAAAATTTGTTACTTTCACTAAATGAGTGTAATAGAAGTTTTCGGTTTTGTCGGAATCAGAATGTACGTTTCCATCAACACGACACTTACTTAAGTATAGCCTATAAGTCAATAAAATTACTTTCAACATATTAACATTAGAGTAGTAGAAGAAAATTCCTTGTACTTATCGGCTAGAAAGGGCAATACGAAAAGACGAATGTACCAAGAAATTGAGAAATAGTTAACACCTAGCTCGGGGATGCATCGTTCCCAGTTGATATATCTAAAAATGTATAATCGTTCCCCTACTACATTTTAACGTAAAATGTGTGGAATTCAGATTGTCACTTCTTTTCGTAATTCTTTTGCTCAGAAGCACAGTATAATAGCGCGCAGCCTTTTCAGTGTCTTACGTGTGCGTGTATTTTTGTACAAGAAAAGAATCACCTAAGTTGACTGTATGAAAATGTTCGTAATCGTAGCTGTCAGCTTTCCGTATCCACAAAACTTCTTTGGTATGCTGCCAAGGCATTCATTGTTTCTACTGCTACGGAAACTGTGTTCTAGCGAAAAGTCACCTAATACATACAAATACCGAAAATGCCAAAATGTAAACAAGAATGACAAAAATCATCGCACTTGCATTTTCTCTCACTAAGTGTAACCTATTGTTCCATTTTTATTGCCTGATCATCTCTTTACTGTTTCAAAGCTTTACGTTCCTTTGTACGTAAAGAACAAGCTAGAAATAGGTTACCTGAGTTTCTGCTTATGTTAATCAAAATGATAGCTGTTTGTTTGTGTTCTGCACTGGTTGGGTCAGCAAGATGTTCGATTTGTTGTTCTCCGTGAGCTGTAATGGTACAGGATATTACTTTTTCTACAGATGGTTCTCCTACTCCGTCAGTGCTCGGATTTTTTTCACTGTTTAAATTCGTGCCGGCTAATTTTTTCGGCTAATTTTGTATTAGTACCGACTTTGCGTTTCTGTTGTACAGTTTTTAAATTATTTACTTCAGTTTCAAGGCTGCGTCAGATGGCCTTAAGCCTCTTAAGTGATTTTGTCTATTTTCTGTAATTGTTCTGTATTTTTCAAAAGTTTTAATCGATTCGTCTTCTGAAATTTCTTGTTCACTATTGGAGATCTGTTCTGTTGCATTTCCTAATGAAGAACCTTAGTGTTTTGATTTAATTTTATCCATATTTGGCAGCTTCAAACGTGACTGTATTCAATACATTGGAAGTATGAATTAACAAACGTCTTCAGTCAAAACCTTTTGTGTTTTATTAGGTACACGATGCATTTAGAACCCTGTGCGTCCGTCATCAGGTGTAATTTGTCTTAAAACATATTTTATTTTTTCCCTTGAATGAGGTGGAATGCATATTAATATCATGAAGAGGTTTGGTGTTAGGTTATGAATTTCGTAAGTGGAACTCAGAAAATATGTCTGAAATAGTGGAAAAGATGAACAGTAAACTTACCGCGTAATTCAGGCAGATGGAGAAAAGAATGTATGCTGGTGCTAAACTGATAAAAACGCTTTTCTTGGATTATGTGCTAAGTTTACACTGTACATCTTTCGCACTATTTCGTACATATTTTCCGAGTTTGACTTACGAAATTTATAACCTAACACCGAACCTTTTCATGACAGGTGTATGCATTTCACCTCATTCAAGAGAAAAAATAAAACATGTATTAAGACAAATTACATCTTATGAGGGACCCACAGGGTCCGAAATGCATCGTGTACTTAATAAAACACGAAAAGTTGTGAGTGAAGTCGTTTGTTATTTACACTTTCAATCAAGTGTTTTGGAAAGGTATTTACTTTCCCTGAAACGTCAAGTCAATTGTTTATGTGTAACGAGTGTTGCGCTTGTTCTGTTTCGTTAATAACTGAGTCATTACTTTCTGATGTGGTTTGCGATGTAGTAGCACGTTGATATATTGTGTTATTGTAACTCTTCACGCTTTCCCGGCTAGATCTTGACATGTCGAACAATCGGGTCTACTGCCGGATGTTTGTGTCGCTCAGGCACAATATTTCGGCCACGTTACTCGTTGCCTTCTTCAGGTGCTACCTGAGACTGCCGTGTTGGAGGATCTTGTCCAGTATTTATGCCCAGAGGGCACTGGGTGCTCCCTTTTCCGTCCACGCCCGCCTGGCGCTGCTTGTAATGTGTTGTCTCTTCCCCGGTGTTATTAGCTATGATGATGAAATGTACTACCAGGCAAAATTTCTATTTGTACTAAAATGTCGAAAAGCAATAAAGTCTTTTGTGCAACACAAATATGTAGAAAAATCTGTGCAACACTGAAATATTTCGCTTAGTGTGGAATATTATCTGAATACGCAAAAAGATTTTCACACTCAGTATTTTTTGCAAAAGGATAAGGAAAAAGTTTCACACAAAATCACACACGAAAAGGACGATGTAATTACAACAGCTGACAGAGAAAATACGATTGTTAGTACATATATGTGTAGTGCTGATTTAATTTTTAGGACCTGTGTTGCGCTCTAACAACGCAATCATAGAAAAACCAGAAGACTATCCTGGCAGGGTCGCCATGTGAAAGTTTTCTATCAAGTATTGTCTGTTTAAGGGAAAACTGAATACACTGATTTCAAAAACTTTGTCTTCTTGTAAAACGTACTTAAAATTATGGATCCAATAGCTGATCAAAACTGACTGTTGGTTGTCCCTGTGTTGCGCATGTGAAAAGTGTCATGAAATAAAACTTTGAACTTCATGAAACGTAAAATTTGAAATAAAGAAAATGAATCTAATTAAGTGCCAAAGAAACAAATTGTGTCCTCAACAATAATTATATAACAAAAACTCAGTACTGAAGTACATCGCAAAGTGCAATGTTAGATTAAGAATATCGACAAAAATAAATTACTGCTCTACTGGGAATAAAATAACTGTTTGAAATTACCAGTACTCTTCACACAAAATTAATCTGCTTTCTAACACGACATCTCACTATCCAGACTACATACGGTTTGCTCAAGAACACAAGGTGAGGTTATCCCTGGAATAAAAGTGACTTACCTCTTGCTCATCTTACTGATATGTATTTGCTTTCGAGGGCGTCAGTACTGTAGACAAAAATGGCGAGTTGCAATGTCCATTCTAAATGTGCCGCTAATCTGTACATTACGAAGCGTTCCTTCTCGGGCAGTTCACGGAATTTTCCTAACGTCTGGAATAGTCGCACACGCGTCAGCGGCCGCAGTGCGCCCACCCCTAGACACGTGTTGTGCGCGAGACAATTCGCGGGATGCGTTGCTCGTAGCCTTTCTCCGAAACTTTTTGTGGCGGACTCGGACTACTTCTGTGCACTGTTGCGCAAGAACTACCACTCCATGTAAGCGTCGCCAACCTTGCTCTGACCAGACAGACGGGGCAAAATAGTTCTCTTGTAATGCTAATCAGTGTCCTGTAGCAACGCAACTACTTCCAAAAAACTCTCAGAAACGACCACTAAATTCAGAAAAAAATCACCATAGACAGACGTTTTATCGTCTACAAATCAGGATCACAATACCACGTCAAAAAGAAGAAGGATATACAAGAACTCCACGCTTCAGACGTGCAATGGAGCATAATTTAATATCGTTTAACAAGCTTCGAAAAATCCGCTTCGTCCGTTACACAGCACCTCCAGCTAACTGGTTCACTCCATGCTCTACTTGGCGGCCTCTTCGCACAGTCTAATGTACGGTCACGAAGTAGCATCTCCCGCCTGGAAAAAAGGCAACTGACTAAGCAGTTTCCCACGCTTGCATTCAGGAATGCGTTTCCAAAGACTCACCAAACTTTTGACAGAAAGATAACATCAGTATTGATCACTGACTACCGACTTTCGGCTTCCGGAATACATACCGCAACATCACCGGCGCCCCGGAAGACTCAAAACTTTCCTCGTGCACGCCACACGGCTTTCCGGTCAATCCGTCGATTTCGCCAACTCTCAAGCGTGTCACGGAATTCTTTTAACGTGCATGCCTTTCGGTCGACCAGCCTCCGCAGCAGAATGTAAGCACTTCGATCGGCCATTTCCGTTTAACGTTCGTAGTACCGCTTTAAGGTGCTGCTGCCTGCCGCACTTACAGACGTTTACTGCCGAAGGGTGTTTGGAAAACCCGTTGCCATGTGACAGTGAACTCACCTTTCCTTAACGACACGTTACTCTCTGACTACAGCATGTGATCTGAACATTGGCGACATTGCACTAAACCAGTAATTTGGAAATAAAAGGCAGCGATCTGCAGACTGAATAAATCAGACAGTTTTATATAAGTAACGCTAGCGGATGCTCCCTGTTTTCACACTTTTAGCCGGATTAAGGGAATACCGGCGCATGATCCACACTATAGGATAGTGCCCTTCCCCGAACCAAGGTAAATCAGCGCTGGCTTTCGCAACAACGGCCAGCACGACAAGAAGGTTGCCGCGAGGAACTGATACGTTACAATTTGTGTAAATAGTAATGTTTTTACGCAAGTATTAGCCAACGGCCTTGCCAAAGTGGTAACACTAATTCCCGACAGACCACCAAAGTTAATCGTTGTTGGGCTTGGATGGGTGACCATCCTGATCTTCCGAGCGCTGTTGGCAAGTGGCCCTTGTAAGACTAATAGACGAGTTACTTGACTGAGTAGTAGCGGATCCGGTCCTGAAAACTGACAACGGTCGGAAGAGCGGTGTGCTGACAACATGCCCCTCCATAGCTGCATCTACTGACGCCTCTGGGCTCAGGATGACACAGCAGTCTGTCGATGCAGAGAATGCAGGTACTGAGCTGGCAGTAGATACAAGAAGCTGCTTAACAGATCCGAGAATGCAGTAGTACTTTTCTCTTTATTTATTAGTATTTATTTTTTATCAATGCAGTTCCTAACAGCTCCTTCACTTTGCTCATGTATCTTGGCTCATGCTATACTTCCGAAGGTTTTTCCTCATGTTGTAACCTACGGAAAAAAATAAACGAGTGAACAAATGAATGAAAAAATTTTTTAAAAATCAACTCTACACAATAAGGGTGTGCACACGTCTTAGCCTGTAAGATAAAGAAAAATCTTCGTCTGAGCAGACCTGAGACACCAGCTCAACTTTGGAAGGGTAGGGGGAAGAATTCACCAACATATACGATAGTAAACTATTGCGTATCAAATCTACGTATGACGAGTGGCAAGAATAAAATCCAAGTTTAATGAGCTCTCTCGTAGGAAAAAGCTACTATATTCAGTTCCATGACTTGTAAAATACGTTGTACGTGCGGTGTAAAGCAATTAAAATGGCTGCTCAGTAACTCATAGACCACGTGTGAGGCATAAAGCGTCTGATTCATTGCAAAATAAAGCCTTGAGATTGCACTAAAGCAGGTTGCGGACGGTGTAAACCTACGATCCTCTTTGACTTTGGTTAGTATGTTTTTTGATGACTCTAAGTCTACATTCCAAATTTACCATTTTAACAACCAACAATATAAATTACATGCGGCTGGTCCCGGCAGAGGTTCGAGTCCTCCCTCGGGCATGGGTGTGTGTGTTTGTCCTTAGGATAATTTAGGTTAAGTAGTGTGTAAGTTTAGGGACTGATGACCTTAGCAGTTAAGTCCCATAAGATTTCACTCACATTTTTTATAAATTACATGTAGTACTTTAGAGAAACCTCTGTCGACATATTGTGCAGGTGTTTTATGAAAACACGTCCACAATAGCTCGACAGAGGTTACTCTAAAGTACTATATGTAATTTATATAATTTATATTTTAGGAAGTTAAAATGGTATAGTTATTGGTGTTTTATTAAAACACTTCCATAATATCTCAAAACTATTGGAGATTGATGTAAACCTCCGGAAAGAAAAAAGAAGACAAGACATAGGCTCTGTTCGTGAGTAGACAAACGAAAAAGGAGAGGGAAGGGAAAACGTCTCATTATTGATCCCGAATTCAACAGAAACTTTAAAGAAAGTAGTAAGGAGGAAATTATACCAAATAGTATTGTCATTCCCGAACTATAACATTGTTATACAGATTGGCAATATCTGGTTTGTTCAGTGTCTATATAGTTTAGAACTGTTACATATGCAACTGTGTGACGGTCTGGGAGGCGCGCACGGATAGCCAAAGCAGTTAAGGTGACCCGACCCGGCATAAACTTTCATCTATCAATAATCATTCAGATTGTTGGTTTATAATCGTATTCACAATTTGCGAACACACCTCGATAATGTGCAGTTATTTGTGTATAGTAAAATGATCAGGTACCATTGTGGACGTAGTATACATTAATTCTGGTTGTGTTTGTTTCCTGAAATACCGAAACAACATCTGTAGAAAAAATGCAAAATTTCATTCATAAGTACATCGCAAAACATTATCAAAGCGTTGTCGTAAAAACGGTAACTGAATTCTATTATTCTGTATGGTAGTGGAAAAGATGTTTATTTTGGCTTATTCAAAACTAATACGTTCGGAAGATCTACTCCCGTGTCCACGTGTTACCACGTAGTGCTCCATTTTAACTGATCGTAGCTGTATGCGGATTACTCTATCGTTATTCCGGTGGTCTCTTGTTAACGGTCCATAAGGTTTTGGCCGATGATTATTGGTAATTCCGGCCGCGTGAAATGTTACAGCGAAATAAATCTGTGCACTCGGCGTCGCCATGGCAACGTCAATAAAACGCCACTTGCCATCTAAAGCGATCGCGACGCCATTGCCACAGTTTGTTTTGTGAAAATGTGCATCGCGGATTAGTGCCTGTTTTTAATCATTTTGATGCAGCTTTCGCGCCGTAATTGACTATCTGCCCGGTACAGCCGGGTCACAAAGCGGCTGCAGCCGCAGCCACAGCCGCGCATGCGCACAGCGGACCACGCACGCCAGTCCTTTGTTCTCGACACGCGCGCCCGGCGCGTAATCTGCGAGCCGGCAAGCGCAAACGCGCGCTCCCGCTTCCATATTTGTTCGCAACAGGTGTAATAAAACAAATATTTATTTGCTGCAGCCTTGTTGCTAATTATCTCATTTATGCACCGCTAAATAATTAATTACTGCAAAGCGCTGATGCTATTTAAAACAGAAAAATACTATTTGAAAAGTAATGCTCAAATTTGTGTTTCAAACGGCCTCATTTACCGCAACTTCAGGAGAGGTTCATTCCATAATGGGTCGCACTGTTTAATGCGAATGTGGTGCATCGCATTTTCAACAGTTTCGAGTGCTCCAGCGCACACGTTGAAAATGCTGGATTTCATTTTGGCCCTTTTTTTTTTAGCCAACTACCAACACAATTAACAACCAGATGTATTTATTTGCTGCTAAGTTGCTCTGAAAATCTATTTCCCGTGTATCTCAGGGAGTGGGGGCTAATAAACTCACTAAAAATATACTGTTCCGTTATTTCCAGGACATCTGGAAATAATGGAACAATGCACGCGTTACGCACACGTACGTACCGTCACGGGGTAGCGAACGGATCTGCACTCATCCGTGACACATGGAGCGGCCACAAGAACGCATTTCTGTCGTCTCCCTTCCTAATCTTACAGTCTCTCGATAAATATAAAAATGAATGTGTGTGTGTGTTCGTTATGTTCCTCCTACATCGCTGACTTCGTACACGTATACTTAGTGTCAGGCAACAATCGCTGTGGAGATAAGAACCACCTACCTATCAAAGGTGTGGGGTTGGGGGTGAAAAAGAAGCGTAGCCTGCGACGAGTGAATTTTCGGATTTTTATTCATCCAGTACTTGAGAATGAGTGCACTTAGCGAATTGCAACAAACTTTGCCGGCCGCGGTGGCCGAGCGGTTCTAGGCGCTTCAGTCCGGAACCGCGCCACTGCTACGGTCGCAGGTTCGACCCCTGCCTCGGGCATGGATGTGTGTGATGTCCTTAGGTTAGTTAGGTTTAAGTAGTTCTAAGTTCTAGGGGACTGATGACCTCAGATGTTAAGTCTCATAGTGCTCAGAGCCATTTTTGCACATAATTTGAAAACCTTAAGAATTTTTTTTCTTCCTGACAACTCCTACAAATTGATTAAAGGAGAAAAGTTTATCGTTTACTAATTTTTCACTGTTCATGCAGTGAAAGTATCGCATGAGGCATGATGGTATAATTTTTTTGTTCCTTTCTAGGGACTGTATTCGTGACACGTCTTGTAGACCATATGGAAGTATACGACTGAACGAAAGCGCAAAATTGTGTCGTTTTGCGGCACACTGTTCAGGAGATGTGACGTCATAAACAGTGAGATACGTGACAGACTGCCGCATAATACATGGCGTTTAAATTTAATACTTCTTGGCTACTAACTCTATTTGCAATTTATTTCGTGGGCAGTATCCATATAAGTAGTTGAATGTACGTACAACAATATGTCATTGTACGACACATAGCTAGTACCGGAGATATGACGTCATTAACATCAAGCACAAAGCCAGGCGCTGCGTGGTACTGGCGTGGACGTACAACTATAAATAAATACCTGGACAACACATTTTTCTTTACTAGTAACCAGTATAATGGGCGCGCGTTGCGTCAGATGGTTAGTGAGCAGTGTGAAGGACCTCAAAGCGAACGACTTGTTTGTATCAGACAACGCTATCAGTCCTTGACAAAGTTTGAAAGGGGCACCATTGTGAATCTTTGACTTGTATTAACTAACGTGGCTACACGTTGTCATCTGTTTTAAGTGGAAATGGCCGTGATCATTGAAATGGGTATTAATCTTAAGTGCGAATGCAAAAATTACCAATAAAGTTTCATTTATCAACCCGAAAAAATAAAGTCCTGGTACAGGCTGAAATCCCCGAGCCACAATAACGTAGCACGGCACTGTAAGAGTGGAAACAAAAGCGTGCAGCCCATTCATAAAGTGAACTTTCTTGTAGTAATTCGTCTTCTTCATTGCAAGGGGAATATCACCGCAGCAGTCCATTCTGAGTTTATAGAAGCGTACAGCTACCATGCACTGTCGCTGTGGAATATGCTACACAAGAGGTATTACCATCGCGACTTACGGAGGAAACTGTAGCTGAAAGTTGCAGAGGACATAAGTGTGGAAAGTAAGTGGGAACACCAATCCTAACGTAAAAAAAACACAATACTGTGTCATAAGATGTTTGAACACATTATTCGTGATGTATAGCGTACATTAAATAAGATTCTTTGTAAAATTGTAGAGACTGTATTTAAAAACAAAATTGAGAAGAACCCGAAGACGCTCCGCAATCTACATCTTTCAGATCACCTTAGTGTGGCTTTTTGACCTAAACAGTACAAATATTGGAAAAAAAACATTTTTCTATTGAATTCTCTGATCTTTTTGTACATCAAAGACCGATTGCAAGTACTCCATTCAGCAAGACTGTTTAAAAAATTCTAGAATCTACACTCCTGGAAATGGAAAAAAGAACACATTGACACCGGTGTGTCAGACCCACCATACTTGCTCCGGACACTGCGAGAGGGCTGTACAAGCAATGATCACACGCACGGCACAGCGGACACACCAGGAACCGCTGTGTTGGCCGTCGAATGGCGCTAGCTGCGCAGCATTTGTGCACCGCCGCCGTCAGTGTCAGCCAGTTTGCCGTGGCATACGGAGCTCCATCGCAGTCTTTAACACTGGTAGCATGCCGCGACAGCGTGGACGTGAACCGTATGTGCAGTTGACGGACTTTGAGCGAGGGCGTATAGTGGGCATGCGGGAGGCCGGGTGGACGTACCGCCGAATTGCTCAACACGTGGGGCGTGAGGTCTCCACAGTACATCGATGTTGTCGCCAGTGGTCGGCGGAAGGTGCACGTGCCCGTCGACCTGGGACCGGACCGCAGCGACGCACGGATGCACGCCAAGACCGTAGGATCCTACGCAGTGCCGTAGGGGACCTCACCGCCACTTCCCAGCAAATTAGGGACACTGTTGCTCCTGGGGTATCGGCGAGGACCATTCGCAACCGTCTCCATGAAGCTGGGCTACGGTCCCGCACACCGTTAGGCCGTCTTCCGCTCACGCCCCAACATCGTGCAGCCCGCCTCCAGTGGTGTCGCGACAGGCGTGAATGGAGGGACGAATGGAGACGTGTCGTCTTCAGCGATGAGAGTCGCTTCTGCCTTGGTGCCAATGATGGTCGTATGCGTGTTTGGCGCCGTGCAGGTGAGCGCCACAATCAGGACTGCATACGACCGAGGCACACAGGGCCAACACCCGGCATCATGGTGTGGGGAGCGATCTCCTACACTGGCCGTACACCACTGGTGATCCTCGAGGGGACACTGAATAGTGCACGGTACATCCAAACCGTCATCGAACCCATCGTTCTACCATTCCTAGACCGGCAAGGGAACTTGCTGTTCCAACAGGACAATGCACGTCCGCATGTATCCCGTGCCACCCAACGTGCTCTAGAAGGTGTAAGTCAACTACCCTGGCCAGCAAGATCTCCGGATCTGTCCCCCATTGAGCATGTTTGGGACTGGATGAAGCGTCGTCTCACGCGGTCTGCACGTCCAGCACGAACGCTGGTCCAACTGAGGCGCCAGGTGGAAATGGCATGGAAAGCCGTTCCACAGGACTACATCCAGCATCTCTACGATCGTCTCCATGGGAGAATAGCAGCCTGCATTGCTGCGAAAGGTGGATATACACTGTACTAGTGCCGACATTGTGCATGCTCTGTTGCCTGTGTCTATGTGCCTGTGGTTCTGTCAGTGTGATCATGTGATGTATCTGACCCCAGGTATGTGTCAATAAAGTTTCCCCTTCCTGGGACAATGAATTCACGGTGTTCTTATTTCAGTTTCCAGGAGTGTATATTAAAGATCAAAACTGAGAAGAGCATCTTCAGCCTTACGTTCACCTGATATAAATAGCATTCTCTAAAATACTCAAACCGATTTTATTTGCGCATTTCCACCTGGACAAAACAACGCTGTAAATTTGCCTGGGATGAAGTACGTCGCACTGACGCTGCGGTTCTCACGGACAAAGTGTTGTCGATTGTGTTAGCTAGCAGCTGAACGCAGCTGCTGGTTCTTCCTCCTCCTCGTCAATATCATTTTGTTTAACCAATTATGCTGGGGAACAATGTCAGCAGGCTTATCAGTTTCAAAGCGTTTTTCGCAGAAATCTCTATTTATCTATCATTATTACAAAAAACCACATTCTATCACTTGTCGAGTCTTAGAAACGTAAACGTTAAAATTAGTTTGCATTGATCCGAGTTGTGACACTGGGAATGGTCTCATCAGGCCAGTTTTCAGTCCAGTTGCTTCGCGATCGAATGATTGCCGATCGTGTGTCAGATGTTATTAGGCTGCAGTGGAAGAACTTCATCAGTCGTCCGTAGTTTTACGACCGTACGACAACCTGTTAGTCGGACGAACACGGTCCCTGAGAACGTCCAGACTCTGCTCTCTGTCCGTACCCGTCCACGTCAACAGCCTTTCTGCAGCGAGAGTATTGTAACGTACTTCCCCATAC
Organism: Schistocerca cancellata; assembly: GCF_023864275.1. NCBI lineage: Eukaryota > Metazoa > Arthropoda > Insecta > Orthoptera > Acrididae > Schistocerca > Schistocerca cancellata. The sequence goes on from NC_064630.1 coordinate 204,896,780, forward strand.
ACAAGATGCATGTCAGTGAGTTCTGCGAAACTGTACCGGTACTGCTCCATAGTATTGTACCGTACGTCTCTGAACAGCACTGAGTAATGAATGGATCTGTCGATGATTCGTAGCATGTTCTGTCGTGGGACAATTTAAATACGTTACAACAGAGCCACATTATGGACAAGTAAAGTAAACAGAACCTGCATCATGAATGCCTAGTAACCAGGCTCGACCTCCTTGTTTCCTTGCAGGAAATAAAGATTGTACATGTAATTAAACAGCACAGTACGTGTAAACCTTTACGCATGTTAGCTTTAAATAAGCTGGAAAACGGTAATGCTGGACAAATAGGTAGATAAGTTTATTTTCATACGTCTCCGACCCCAGGTTCCCTACCTCAAGTTGTTCAGTGGAGCATCCTCTATGTTCTGTTACATTTTTGCACGATGTTACGGAAACACCCTGTATATTGAGTATGTTTTCGATCCTCCCAGGTAGCCGTGCATATTAAAGTTCCGTTTCCGGGACGGGCAGGTATGCTGACCTGGAATCGAACCCGCCCGGCGGATTAACTACAAGGGTCGGTGTGCTGGCCAACCTCGATATGCTGTTTCCCACATTCGACTAGGTGACTACCGAGCTGGTACCCAAGTCCCGCCTCATTATACACTGACGGAGTACACACATTCTCTCCTAGGTTGCAATGGGTTGACGACAGAAAAGCCACCCATTAAATTAACCCTGTCGACCATGTAAAGGTGGGACAGAAAGCCACAAGAAATAAGAACATTGTTTATAGACTTTGATGCATTCTTTTTCCTAGACTGACTGCCATTACCCGTCAGAAGCTTATTCTGATACAATATTTTTCCAGCTACATAATACACTCCTGGAAATGGAAAAAAGAACACATTGACACCGGTGTGTCAGACCCACCATACTTGCTCCGGACACTGCGAGAGGGCTGTACAAGCAATGATCACACGCACGGCACAGCGGACACACCAGGAACCGCGGTGTTGGCCGTCGAATGGCGCTAGCTGCGCAGCATTTGTGCACCGCCGCCGTCAGTGTCAGCCAGTTTGCCGTGGCATACGGAGCTCCATCGCAGTCTTTAACACTGGTAGCAAGCCGCGACAGCGTGGACGTGAACCGTATGTGCAGTTGACGGACTTTGAGCGAGGGCGTATAGTGGACATGCGGGAGGCCGGGTGGACGTACCGCCGAATTGCTCAACACGTGGGGTGTGAGGTCTGCACAGTACATCGATGTTGTCGCCAGTGGTCGGCGGAAGGTGCACGTGCCCGTCGACCTGGGACCGGACCGCAGCGACGCACGGATGCACGCCAAGACCGTAGGATCCTACGCAGTGCCGTAGGGGACCGCACCGCCACTTCCCAGCAAATTAGGGACACTGTTGCTCCTGGGGTATCGGCGAGGACCATTCGCAACCGTCTCCATGAAGCTGGGCTACGGTCCCGCACACCGTTAGGCCGTCTTCCGCTCACGCACCAACATCGTGCAGCCCGCCTCCAGTGGTGTCGCGACAGGCGTGAATGGAGGGACGAATGGAGACGTGTCGTCTTGAGCGATGAGAGTCGCTTCTGCCTTGGTACCAATGATGGTCGTATGCGTGTTTGGCGCCGTGCAGGTGAGCGCCACAATCAGGACTGCATACGACCGAGGCACACAGGGCCAACACCCGGCATCATGGTGTGGGGAGCGATCTCCTACACTGGCCGTACACCACTGGTGATCGTCGAGGGGACACTGAATAGTGCACGGTACATCCAAACCGTCATCGAACCCATCGTTCTACCATTCCTAGACCGGCAAGGGAACTTGCTGTTCCAACAGGACAATGCACGTCCGCATGTATCCCGTGCCACCCAACGTGCTCTAGAAGGTGTAAGTCAACTACCCTGGCCAGCAAGGTCTCCGGATCTGTCCCCCATTGAGCATGTTTGGGACTGGATGAAGCGTCGTCTCACGCGGTCTGCACGTCCAGCACGAACGCTGGTCCAACTGAGGCGCCAGGTGGAAATGGCATGGCAAACCGTTCCACAGGACTACATCCAGCATCTCTACGATCATCTCCATGGGAGAATAGCAGCCTGCATTGCTGCGAAAGGTGGATATACACTGTACTAGTGCCGACATTGTGCATGCTCTTTTGCCTTTGTCTATGTGCCTGTGGTTCTGTCAGTGTGATCATGTGATGTATCTGACCCCAGGAATATGTCAATAAAGTTTCCCCTTCCTGGGACAATGAATTCACGGTGTTCTTATTTCAATTTCCAGGAATGTACAATAAAGATGAAAACAATAATATGGTAGTTGCTATAAACTATAAACATTAGCACAGGGTTACTGCTCTGGGTCTTGGTTATTGCGCTGAGGTAAGTGAAACATCACTTACAAATTTTCATTGAAATACCACTGCAGGTGACGCAACGTCGTGAGCTTGTGCCAACTGACTGTGTGCGGATAATGGTGGACAGCGTCCAGGAAGCAATTTGTTCCATGTGTGAAATGGCAGGCGCTTTGTGCGTGGCTGTAGTCTGGGCTGTGCGGAACCAGACATCCAGAAACTTAGGCCACAGCTGACAGTCGCTGGGCACAGAACCAAAGTCCAGACAGAGACAGAGAACGTAATTGCCGTAATTAGCCTATCATACATGCAGAACTTGGGAAATAATCCTGTAAACAATTGATTTGCCTTCAGATCCACAATTTCCTGAATTGATGTCCAAAAGAAATTGTGTACAAGATACTCCAGCCATTGAGAGTACTCAACAATATTCATAAAGTGTCTTAGTAATTGCCACCTCGTCCCCACATTTTTCAGGTAATGACCAGTATCTCCTTTTTTTTGCTTTCCATTCATTTTGCATATCCTCTTTCTTTCTTAAAGTGTGTTAAAATTGCCATTTTGTTATTATCTTTTAGAAATTTCTACGCTTGCAATGTGCCGTTTTCAAGCGCTCGAATCCTCGTAGTTTTACAAAGTCACTCCGTGTAAGTCTACAAAATATACTATTGTCATTTGAACATATAACTGCTGTGAGACATTACACACAGGTGTAAACACAGAGCGCTGTTTTGAGAGGTGACAGGATACGGCGTAAAAGTTTTGATACAGGCAAGCATCGCTGGTTCAAATGGCTCTGAGCACTATGGGACTTAACATCTGTGGTCATCAGTCCCCTAGAACTTAGAACTACTTAAACCTAACTAACCTAAGGACATCACACACATCCATGCCTGAGGCAGGATTCGAACCTGCGACCGTAGCAGCCTCGCGGTTCCGGACTGAGCGCCAGAAACGCTAGACCACCGCGGCCGACAAGCATCGCTGACGAGGACGTTAGCGACTGGAAATTTCTGCGAGCTAGCAGACGAAAGTTTGAGACTCTGCAATTGGCTGAAACGCGATGCCACGAAGCAAGCCGGTAACAGGTAGTTTGGAATGTTACGTAACTGGCGCATCAAACCCATGATGCGGGTGGTGTGAGGTGCTACCATGGCGTAGGCACATAGGCCGAAAATTCATGTCGGAGCCTCAGAATGTATAAAAACCAAACCATTGCAGGTACAAATCTGGCAAAAGCATCAGACTAAAGATAAAAACCAGGGGAGAATACGTGACTGTTCTGTACAAACAGAAATTCGTTCAATGTTTAGTATGCCTGGTTAGGTGTAAGAGAGGGCCTGAAGGCCCTAATCTTGCCAGGTAAAATAAATGCATAAATAAATAAATGACCAGTCGGTAGACGGAATAGTTCTTAAGATATTGTAGATTGTAAGATTTTAAAATGCCTTTGAGCGTAATGTATTAATATCGTCTAAACGCCAGAAGCAGTCGACCAGTAGGGTCTATGGCATCCATGTCGTACACACTCGAGTCTCTCATTAGTGTACTGCAACGCCTTGCGTAAGGTTTCTCCAGTACTGTCACGATGTTCCAGTTGGACTCTTGCCCCCTGTCGTAATGACAGAAATTTCCTAACTTCAGACTCCTTATAGACATTTGCCCATTTACTCATTAGTCGCGCCGGCCGCGGTTGTCTCGCGGTTCTAGGCGCGCAGTCCGGAACCGCGCGACTGCTACGGTCGCAGGTTAGAATCCTGCCTCGGGCATGGATGTGTGTCATGTCCTTAGGTTAGTTAGGTTTAAGTAGTTCTATGTTCTGGGGGACTGACGACCACAGCTGTTAAGTCCCATAGTGCTCAGAGCCATTACTCGCGCACGCTTTGGCGATTCCCGTAAGAGTTTGGGCAACCTGTGCGCATTCGCACAGACGAAGGTCAATGGCTGGGTAGCCTTTAACTATGTATATGAAGACAGTAACTGTTCTCGAAAGAGCAGAATACTGTTTACGACCGTGCAGCTTTTCCCTGGAATAAATGATGACTAACTGAAACCCGCAGCTTATTGAAAAATAGACACTACCTTTACCACTCGGTGAGGCCCGTATGTTATGCGAATTAACAGTCCATTTTGTTGCCCTGAAATGAATCGAGAGTAAGCAGTTTGCGAAAAGTAATCTTCTCTGTGCACTTATTCGTATCTCATAGTCATATAGCAGAAAACTTACCTCATATCCTGAAAGAAAGAACATTCATGTAGAGGACAATATTGTACCTTGAGGATAGTGTACATAGGAACACCTGGTGTTTCTTGGTCGATGTTTCAATGCAGTGACCAGTTTGACTCACATAAAAAAATACGAAGTAGAAGTCGCCGTAAGCAGTTCAGGGATTTTCTAGTGTTTTTGTTGTTGTGAGATGCCAGGTTATGTTTTGTGTAGAATTTGCAAATATTGAGAGTTCTACAAATTTTCGCGCTGTATAGTAAATTAATGCTATTTGGAAAATATTGTAATTTCTTCAGTTACAGAATTTTATAGGCATTAAAGCTCTATATTTTTAAAAATCTTTTCGCAACATATGGACAGTTGAGCCAAACTTTGTTGCACATGGACCACCTTGTACCCGAAACGGAAGAAGGCTTTTTTCCCGTAGGACGTGTGATATTTGCAAATGAATTTTCTTTCATCTCTTAACAGTATTAACCGTTTTTAAAACGAAAATATGTGTTAGTTTCCAATACCTTTTATTTAATAATTTCCTTAACTTGTAACTCGTTTTTCATAGCATGCCTAATTAATTTGATGTCATTTACTGGTAGTTGGTACTTAGCGGCGTAATAATATAACAGATAGACTATAAAAGCGGTGGCTCGTTTTCTTTCAGGTTACTATTCCTTGCTGTAGGGGCTGTGATTTTTGATATTTTTTGCCTAAACCAGCAAGGTAAAACAGAGGCCACTACTACCACCACATCAAGTGGATTTAGTGCTCACGTACTCACACTGAGCCGTGAACACTTCCCAGTTTATCTATGGGGAATAGTTGAACATGATTACTACTGTTATCGGTGCCATGTGTGCTACGGTCGTGCCAGGTGCGCAATATTGAATCTTTATACTATCGTTAGTGGCGCGAGACCTTCACGACCTTATAGCAGCCGTTAGAGTTCTGCATTATTCTGTTACACTAGGGGTGAGTTCACATAAGAAAAGAGAGATAATATGAGATTAACGGACTCATTTAATAAACAGTTGAGAATCGAACAATAATACAACCAAATGGGGGTGGGGGAACACAGATTCGAGTTCAGCAGCCTGCCCCAACGTACGTTCATAACCAGCCACGATAGCAGGAGGAAAGCAATTTTAGTAACGATCGCCGTATTATCAAATACGTAGAATCCCATTTAGTAAAGGAAGGGCTTGCATGCGTGCAACGACCACCACCATGAAACAGCCAAAGACCAAGAAAATGCTACTGTGCGTGAATCGCTAGGTAGCCTCCCGTACTAAAGCAATTAAACCAGCAAGACGCGAAACTATTCACAATGACCTATCAGGTTCCCTCTGGGCCGCAGGGCGCGAATGTACAGTGCACGTCGGCGCTCATGCTTACCGAACTTCATCTCCTGGAAGCGGCACCTCCGGTCTCCGACACGGTCACACTAGAACTGCCCTTTTGTCCACAAACCATCCGCCGAGGGCGGTTGGCACCCGCCCGCGAAAAACGTACGCGCACCTGAACTGGTCAATCATAGGGCCGGAATTCCATAGGGAGGCGACCTTGCGACGCTAAAATTGAGCATAAGTAGCGTTTACAAGGTTGGTAAGGCAGGTTGGGGAACTGAGAACAGGAGAAACTTTGGCCACTACTGAATGTTCAAACGACACCACGTGCTACCCTGGCGATCGGAAAAAGGATAGGAAACGGGGAGCCATTATGGCTGCTAGGAAGACTGCTGCCCTCGCCCATAAATAAAGAAAATTCCCGGGGGCAAGCTCCTCCCACAAATCAGAGCGAGACAACCTGTAAAAATCGTCAAATAAATCAGGAAACCCATAGAAATTATTAACATTGCCTGAATTATTATTTTACCGAATACCAGATTGCTGGGATTAGGAATATGAAATATGAGCGCTGAATGGTGAATTAAGTGCATCTATTAAATCAAATACTCACAAAGGTTTTCTCTACTTCAATACTTTTAAATTTCAATAGAATATTTTCTTGGATACAAGCCTACGTTGTGCCGTGGACCATTTTTGCTCATCTGGAAAAACCTTATCTTCCGGAGTTATTTTTGAAATTGCGTAAAACGTCCACAAGACACAAAAAATAATTGCCATTATTTAGAACTGGCATAAGAATATGTAGTACTCTTCTGTTACAGGGATGGTTACAGGCAGAACACTCCTACGTGGAGTGTGCAAGATACATAGCTCAATGTCTCAAAAAAGGCAGAAAAAGTAGCAAATAAATGTTAGAGCTTTAAACATGGCTTCGTTGTCAGCGACCGTTACAAGGTAAAATTAAAACAAATGCAGCCCTCGGTCGCTAAAATGAAGTCTTTTTGACCTAGGTTTCGGTCTCTTCTAAGAGTGCCTTCATCAGAAATAAAACATTTAAAACTGGCATGTCACGTATAAAATAAATATGAAGCGATAACGCTTTAATCACAAAATATTAAAATTGAAAACATAGAGGTAGTCCACTAAGGGCTGCAATGTCGAGCTACATCAGCCCAAAGTGGCCTGCCTCTATGTTTTCACTCTTAATATTTTGTGACGAAAGCGTTATTGCATCATATATATTTTATACGTGACATGCCAGTTTTAAATGTTTTATTTCTGATGAAGGCACTCTTAGAAGTGCCTGAAACCTAGGTCAAAAAGACTTCATTTTCGCGACCGAGGACTATAATTGTTTTAATTTTAACAAATAAATGTATACTGAGACAAAAATATCAAACGAAATGTGGATTCTAATTACCAGGAAAATGTGAGCAATGACCGAAAGACGTGTACTAGCATTTCCGTGCAACCGAAATTATCGTTTCCATCCTTAAGAAAACAAAGTAATGCATATGTCTTCTGATCACAGGGTTTCCAGCTTCGGGAATATCGATCGTGAGAGGGTGTGTTTGCTTCAGTAGGTATTTGGTCTGCCGAAGGCTGACGAAGTACTACATGCCTGATGAAAGTTAGTGTAATTAATGTTTATTCCCATAAATAGGGCAGCATCACCAAGAGTTGAGGACAACAGGGGTACAATAACTAATTAGTGGGAGCCCAATTACAATACTGTTTGATATTATATCCTCCCCAAAGGGGTGCAGTATCACCTCAACTAATCTTGGAAGTGCTAATGCAGACCTTCGGATGAAATAAAAAAGCATGAAGATGTACACGATGGTGGACCTAGTGCATGTGACGTAGTAACCACATCTGTACACGGTACCGGCGGCTTCGGTACTGGCGAGCAGAATTAATTTCGCCAGCGGTGGTCAGCAGTGCGCCTGGCGAGCGGGCCACCCACCACACAGGGCGCGCCAGCAGGTGGCCGGCAGCCGACCGGTAGGCGCTGCTCCGGCCGGCGACACGAATCGCGCATTTGCGGCGGCGCTCTTGGGAATGTGTCGATATTCAATCAGTGCCGCCGCCGCCGCCGCCGATATAAATGTTAAGCCGCGAATCGTGTACAAATTAAACCCGCCAGCACGCCCATCAGCCGCACTTTTTGCGAGCCGTTCTTTTTTTAATGACACAGCGCCACCCAGATTGGTTTGCACTTATTAACTAAAATTCACTGCGGCCGGAACCTTAAATGACAGACAGACTGTGGCTTGGCGTCTGCGGACGTCGATAAAAGGCTCGCCTGTCGAAACCGCGCTGAAAAACGTCAGGTCGAGCTTTTTTATCGGCACTGGACGGTTGACGGCTGACCGTATAATCGGCCGAATACCTTTCGACTGGTCGCCGGTATGTTTCAAGAGCAGTCCATGGCGCGTAATTTATCCAACGAGCGTAATATAGAGATTTAATTAATTTCACCTTTTAACGTATATCGGCAGCGGGAGCCTCCATATAGCAATCATTCATGCCAACGGCCATCCGCAAACGGTACGGAAAGAATCTTTAAAATGTGGTCCAACATGCAAAGTACTTTTGTAACGCACTTTCCGTTGATTTACTCTCCAAACAGGGCGGACGAGTTTAATGTAAGTATCATGTCATTTTGATTGTTATATCTTTTCCCTTCCAATACAATTTTTTGCGTTGCTGGGCTATTGTTCTGGTCATAAATCCTAAGGTTGATTTGATGCGACTTTCCAGTCCTATCACTTGCCAGCTATTGTCTTCGTTTCAGTATAACTGCTGCATCGCAAGAGATTGTCATAGGGACATTACTGTTTACATTATACACCGATCATCCCGATTATTATGGCAACCATCTTAATAACCTGTGGCCACATATTTGGCAGGCCATAAAAGCATTGATTCTGCGGGGTGTTGATTCATCAAGTCCTTGGAAGATTTTCGGAAGTGTGTAGTGTTCTACCGATTGAGATAGCCAAACAAGACTCATAACCTACCCTCCATTTCCACCATTATCTCGCCTCCCTTCTTCCAAACTTGACAGAATACCTCCAGCATTCTTTGCGGACTTGGAGAAAGTGAAATTTTGAGGTCAGATCGTGAGTCGCTCTTGGAGGTTTGTCTATAGTACCTGACGACCGATAAATGTGAAACATTAACTATTACGTTGAAGTAAAAATTAAAATAATCTTTAGAAAACTCTCACAAAAAAATGGTTCAAATGGTTCTGAGCACTATGGGACTTAACACCTGAGGTCATCAGTCCCCTAGAACATAGAACTACTTCAACCTAACCAACCTAAGGACATCACACACATCCATGCCCGAGGCAGGATTCGAACCTGCAACCGTAGCGGTCGCGCGGTTCCAGACTGAAGTGCCTAGAACCGCTCAGCCACACCGGCTTGCTGAACTCTCACAAAAACGTAGGATTGTAAATATAATTATCCGAATAACCAAGTAATGAGCGTCCAAAGCCTCGTTTCGTTTTGTCATCAGATTGACACGCAGCTATTATACCACACCAATACAATACACAGAGAAAACGTACGTTAATGTTAACTGAGTCAGGTCAATGATATAATGAGAATCATAATTTACCTAGCTCACTGACCAAGATGAGTAACTTATTAGTGCAATGCAAATTACTTTATGGCGTATATAGGCACCAGTCGCATACAGATCTGCAATCTTTTACCCTCGAACAAAAAATGGTGGGTCTTGGCAGATAAATGTACTTTCATTTTTTTTTTAACGGAGCGGGAGAAAAATTAAGGCTGAAAGAGTTCCTAATGTTTCCCTGAGGATTACGACGATCTTTGTGGCAGAGCTTATTTGTACTTGAAGCATCCCAGATTTAACGTGATACGAGGGTAATCCCAAAAGAAAGGTTTCCTATTTTCTTTATAAGTACATGGACCTGCTTATTTCTACAGTGGTTTACATCAGTTTACAGCTTGAACATTTAGCTATTTTTCAACATAATTACCATTTCTGTCGATGCATTTTTGTAGACACTGTGGCAGTTTTTGTATGCCCATGTCATACCAGCTCGCCGCCTTGCTGTCTAGAAAGTTATGAACCTTGTCTTTCACGTCGTCGTCGGAGCTAAATCGCTTTCCGGCCAAACGTTCTTTTAGCCTAGGGAACAGGTGATAGTCACTGGGTGCCAAATCAGGTCTATAGGATGGAAGGGTGATTATGTTCCACCAAAACTGTTGCAGGAGAGCAACGGTTCAAAAATGGTTCAAATGGCTCTGAGCACTATGGGACTTAACTTCGGTGGTCATCAGTCCCCTAGAACTTAGAACTACTTAAACCTAACTAACCTAAGGACATCACACACATCCATGCCCGAGGCAGGATTCGAACATGCGACCGTAGCAGCCCCGCGGTTCCGGACTGCGCGCCTAGAACCACTAGACCACCGCGGCCGGCGAGAGCAACGGTTTGCCGAGCGATGTGTGGGCGAGCGTTGTCATTGAGAATGTGTACGCCCTTGCTGAACATTCCTGTTCTCCGGTTCTGAATTGCCCGTTTGAGTTTTTTCAGAGTCTCACAGTACCTCTCAGCGTTAATTGTGCTCCCAGCGATTCAGCTCCGACGACGAGGTGAAAGAAGACGTTCATAACTTTCTGAACAGCATGGCGGCGAGCTGGTATGACATGTCCATACAAAAATTGTCACAGCCTATAAAAAATGCATCGACAGAAATTGTGATTATGTCGAAAAATAGCTAAATGTTCAAGCTGTAAAATGATGTATACCATTGTAGAAATAAAGAGGTCTACTTACTTATAAAAAATAGGAGACCTTACTTTTGGGACTTTCCTGGTATTAGAATATTACTCTGCAGGATACATTTTCTGTATGAACTGAATGCAGTTAGTGACGAAACAGAATATAATCAAACCCAATGCGAAGACTTTTCTTTCACAAACATCTTCTATACAATGCACAAATATCTTTGACTTTTTGCATGTCATTGTCACTCAGATGAAGTTAACTTAGGAAACATTTCTTTTATAAAAGGAAGCAGGATTGTTACTATTAGTATGAAAAGTCTGAATTAATCAGATAGAATAATAGCGTATTACCCAATCATATGGTAGCATTACCCACGGAAATTCCTCCCATGTATTACAGATGCTGATGAAATGAAATACCTGAGGTGGTTAATAACTTGGTTACTGATTTGAATTTCGTACACTGTACATCCTGTAGCTTAAAAATGCAACCTGCAAAGTTTACATAACGAAAGTATTGTCTCTGACGCAAAACCCTAAGAAAATTCACCGTCACAGCATTTAACACATTGGAATATAACATTATGGAATTCCTTAACCTCCAATGAGAAAAAAGTGCTGTATTTTCTTTTACATTCAAATTTTGTGCCGATAAATAATTATCATTTTGAAAAGTTTCATTTAAGTTCTCTTACAAAAACTGTAAAAATAGAAAAGGTTGACAATAATTTCAGAAAAGAACAAAACCGGCAACTTTGTAATAGAATTCTGCGTAAGCAAAAACATTGTTGAAAGTGCAGCATAACTTACTTTAAAATCTAAGAGAATATATCTTTTAACTACCAAATTGCAAAAATAAGTCTGTCTTTATCATCTTGTAAAAAACCCATATTAAAATACGTTTTCGTTATTTCGGAGCATAATTACATCCATACACATAAAAATGGCTGTGCGTATGTGTGTGCATGTATGTATGTATGTATGTATGTATGTTCGACACCTCCTCCTAAACCACTAGACCGATTTGACCCAAATTTTGTACACATATCCCTAACTGTCAGGCAACAATAGCTGCCTGCTGCTTGCTTCTAAATGTATTCGCAATAAATTCCGCAGACAGTATCCACATGTGCCGCTAAATGCGCCCACGGCAGTATATTATGGTACCACACATAGGTCAGCAGACATAACGCCATAAACACCACGATGCGTGAAATACTGCCGCATTATACATGACGTTTAAATTTATTATTTCTTTTCTACCACTTGTATTCGCAATAGATTTTGCAGACAGTATCCGCATATGCCGCTGAATGTGCGTACAAAGTGGCATCATTGTATTACACGTAGATCAGGAAATATAACGTCATAAACACTGAGATACTTGAGAAAGGACCGCATCACGCATGACGTTTCAGTACATGTATTATTTACTGCTGAGAGACTCCTACACTTGAGTCAACTTAAGGAAATTCCTGACATCTGGCAGCGCTTTTACCAACTTTCAGCAGCGATGCGCAAACGGCTGTAGGCATAAACGACATCAGTCTATAGAGCTATGAAGAGGCATTATAGACTCGCGAAGCAGTTGTGCCCATTGTACAGAAACTGTCAGGATTCATTTTTCTTATTGTGGATCCTGTACTTATACATTTATACATTACGCATATTTCTTTGTACGACTGTTTAATAATTTCAAAAGTGTTTTTACGAATACATAGTAATGAATTATTTTGTTATTTCACTACATATTCAGTTGATTTTTTTCGTTACTAATAGAAGATTGTAAAAAAGAACACTCAGCCAATGCTAGGTTTGCAAGCTAATGAATAAATAAATGTTAAGAATATAGTTTCTGGAACTCCAGTACATATAAGCACTAGCGAAAATTGTTAAGGAATGATCAGTCTTTTAAGACGTTCTAATTAAAATTGATGTCTATGCACTCACATTAAAATTTATTGAGGAACCATGTACATCTTCAGCCTTTGACAATTTTTTCCCAAAACAATGAGGTCTTTCTACAAGTGAAATTACTGCTTCGTTAAAAACATTCATTTCACATATTTTCGTTCTTGTATTGTATTTGTCATTTCGGTTTTGTGTTTTTTTATGTTTGAGAATTCATTTCATAAAATACTTTCAACACTTCTTAGCAAAACATATTATTTCCACAAAAGAAAAGAATAACTTTCTAAGCTTGTTGAAAATCATCTGTGACTTTCCTTACACAAAAACCAAAGGTAAAGTGATTGCGTTGAGAACCTGAAGAACCTTCTTCTTCTTCTCCTCTTCCTCTTATCTCCGTACAGGGCAGCTAACAAAACCGTTTCAGCCTCTAAGTTAGCTTTACGCTTTCTCCTATACTTTCCACTCTGTTGAGTTTTTTCTTTTCTCTTTTCATTTGTCCATGTTTTTTCATGTCTTTCTATAATTATTTTGTCTTGAAAACTTTCGCCTCCCTTAATTTTGTTTCTGTGTGACTTTCTGTCTTCAGTTTATTGCTTATTTGTCCAAATTATTCTTGACATTTAAGCGATATCCTAAGCCATTTGGATTTACTTTTAATTTTCCGATATGCTGTACAATTTTCCTCGACTTCCTATTGGAAATCATTTTTTGGATGTGCCCATTTAATTTTTCGCACACGATTCAACGTTTCTGTCTGTCTTAACTGGTACTGTTGTTCTATTCCTAACATCTTTCTTGCACTTTTTCTTTCCTTTCCCACGGTTTGTTCACTCTCTTTTATGGAGATTAAAATTAGCATTTTTCACGTATACGTGCATTCTGGACGAATTGCTGTCTCGTAGTGATGAATTACTGCAGTTCAAAGTTCTAGAGGGAGTCGTTTTATTATTATAAACATGTTGTGCTAAGGCCACCTTTCTCAGTCAGGCTCTTATGGTTTCTTTGTCTACTCCATTAGGCTGGAGGATGGTATAGCTATGATATTCACCGTCAACCAAAACGGATAAGCACTAAAAGAAGAAGCGGAAGAAAGTGGCATGGTTTCTCCTAGATAAATGTGTCTATCCTTCTGACCTACCTGTACTTTGTTATTCATTTTGAGGTTTCAGTCTTGGTGACGCTCATTATCTCTACCGTTCCGATGGAGTTTGTATTCCTGCTTTTTCTTCTGTTATTTTAATTCTTTAATATTTATTATCAGTTTGGATTTCGTAGAAATGTTGGAACACGTGAGGCAATACCGACTCTACGACTTATTTTAGAAAATAGATTAAGGAAAGGCAAACCTACGTTTCTAGAATTTGTGGATTTAGAGAAAGCTTTTGACAATGTTTACTGGAATACTCTCTATCAAATTCTGAAGTTTGCAGGGGTAAAATACAGGGAGCGAAAGGCTATTTCCAATTTGTACAGAAACCAGACGGCAGTTATATGAATCGAGAGACATGAAAGGGAAGCAGTAGTTGGGAAGGGAGTGAGACAGGGTTGTAACCTCTCCTCGATGTAATTTAATCTGTATATTGAGCAAGCAGAAAAGGAAACAAAAGAAAAATTCGAAGTAGGTATTAAAATCCATGGGGAAGAAATAAAAACTTAGAAGTTCGCCGATGACATTGTAATTCTGTCAGAGACAGCAAAGGACTTGGAAGAGCAGTTGAACGGAATGGACAGTGTCTTGAAAGGAGGATATAAGATGAACACCAAAAAAGCATAACTAGGATAATGGAATGTAGTCGAATTAAGTCGGGTGATGCTGAGGGAATTAGATTACGAAATGAGACACTTAAAGTAGTAAAGGAGTTCTACTATTTGTGGAACAAAATAACTGATGATGGTCGAAGTAGAGAGGACATAAAATGTTGACTGGCAATGGCAAGGAACCCGTTTCTGAAGAGGAGAAATTTGTTAAAATCGAGTATAGATTTAAGTGTCAGGAAATTGTTTCTGAAAGTATTTGTATGGAGTGTAGCCATGTATGGAAGTGAAATAGCTTGGACAAGAAGAGAATAAAAGATTTCGAAATGTTGTACTACAGAAGAATGCTGAAGATTAGATGGGTAGATCACGTAACTAATGAGGAGGTTTTGAATAGAATTGGGGAGAAGAGGAGTTTGTGGCACAACTTGACTAGAAGAAGAGATCGGTTGGTAGAAAATGTTCTGAGGCATCAAGAGATCACCAATTTAGTATTGGAAGGCAGCGTGGAGGGTAAAAATCGTAGAGGGAGACCAAGAGATCAATACACTAAGCAGATTCAGAAGGATGTAGGTTGCAGTAGGTACTGGGAAAATTTAACGGAACATCTATTTACATAAAATTTATGATTACCTGGGTTTCCTTGTTTTTCTACGTTAGTTACAATTAAAGCTTATTCAATGAATACTAAATTCGCTGTAACAGATATGCCCCGCTAATTTTCTGTCGGAACATTCATGTACTGTACATATTGACGTTTATGTGGCACACACATTCCCTGGAACTGCTTTGTTTTTGTAAATGATCATCTTTGTATGAAAACATTCGTGTGGCCAAAATATTTAAGTGCGTGTGAGCGTGTGTGTTTGTTTGTTTGTGTGTGCGTGCGCGCGCGCGTGTGTGAGTGAGTGTGTGTGTATGTGTGTAGCATTCCACGGTATTTATGTCTTCCACACTGTGTAACACTGAGTCTAGCCTCAGCTCGACAATGAAGAGAATGCCCTGCCTTCCTCAGATACGCCAATCCAGTGCAAGAAACTCATACATGATTATATCTCACAGACTTACAAAATTTCGGATATGTTACATTGGCTGTTCCAGTGAGTACAGAGTACAGGATTTACGTAAAGTCACTTAGCGAGTCATTAGAGGTGCGACAGAGTGTCTGAGAGTTCTGCAAAAGAGGAACTGCCCTGTCAACAATCGTGGTGTCATCTTGCAAGACAGAAGTGTTCACAGCATATTCAGCATGCCTGTGTAGACGAAAGGGAAAGACCAGGTCACCGAGAATGTTGAAATGAATACCCTAGTTCAAGTTCAAAATAATATGAATGGATGGGCGTAAGGCATGAAAAGAAGAACACCCCCAAAACATTACAGAACCAACTCCTAACTTAGTTACTTCGCCAACAAAGTACAGGTCAAATGTCTTAATAGGCTGTCAGCGCAGTCGGTGGCTTGCATCATCTGAAAAGAGACAAAATACCCCCAGTAACCTTCTGTCCAGATTCTGGACTGTTTGGTCCTCCGAAGATCTGCAGCTTTAGGCGCTTCCATAAGCAATGGCCTTTTGCAAGATACCCGACTCCAGAAGTCCACTACCTACACTTGTCTTCTGATTCTTCGCTCGGAATTTGATTTAAATGGACCTATATTCACTCAGAACATCAATTCCGGTAGGATTTTAAATCGATTGTCATTGACAAGACATGGCACTCTTCACCGCAACATATTTTTGTTTTGGTGCTGACAGAGTTCGCTAGCGTAACATTCGGTTCTGGAGTGACTTCTACACCTTCATTAGAATCCTCTTCAACGACCGTCTGTCACGATTACCCAAAACCCACTTTCTGTCCGCGTTGTGACTTAGGGGATAATGGTTTTCCGATTTCCCTGTATGCAGTATAAATCTTCGATATGACGTCTCTTGAAACACAAAACATTTCGGTTCCATTGGTTACGGAAGCAACCGTTATGCGAGACCCAACAATTTGACGACGTTCGGATTCACTTGGCTCCGACAGAATGGACTCGCTACCGCACACTACAGTGGCACTTCAAACGTACTGAGGAACTGAGGATATTGCATAGGCACCGTTCGCGGTCAGACACTATAGCGCAACCTGTAGACGTGCCTAGCACCTGCATTTATGTTCAGGCATGTATTTCTTGCGGTGTTTCAATATTTTTGTCCACTTCCTACATACTAGAAAGCGCTGCCATGACACGTCAACGGTGAGTGGTCAAATGACAGTCGCAAAGCGACCAGTGTACTCTTTTGAGGAGGTGACTAACATTTTCCCTCGAGGTCTTACCGATCCTTTAAGGTACAGTAGAAGCTGTGTATATTTTGTTAAATTTTACTATTCAGGGGTGACATATGCTCAAGCTCGTCGAATGATTTGATAAACCGTTTTGGTTGCAAAAGAGGCTTTATTACTTCATACTTTGCCAGTAACACGTTTCGCCTTATTTAAGGCATCTTCAGACTGGCTGGCATTACAAGTGTTAGACACCGATTTTGCTGTCCATGTAAGTGTCTTAGCAGCGAACACCGTTGTCAATATTTTAAGGAGATTGTGTGGTGCTCTGATATAAAACAGTACATGGGAAGTTACATTTAAAATGCATAAAAATTCTCAGCTGGTATGTATTTTAAACGTACTTCTCGTGTACTCAACACTACTCTATATCAGGGCACGACGCAGTGTTCTTAAAATATTGACAATGGCTTCTGCCTGCTAAGGCATTCACGTGGACACCAAGACAGGTATTTAATGCCTGTTATGCCAGCCTTTCTGAAGATGCCTTAAATAAGGAGAAAATGTTATTGACAAAATATAAACTAATAAAACCTATTTTGCAGTTTGAGACTATTTATCTTTTCAAAACAGTTATCCCACAGGCTGTGGCTAAGCCATGTCTCCGCAATGTTCCTTCTTCCAGGAGTGCTAGTTCTGGAAGGTTCGTAGAAGAACTGTGAAGCTTGGAAGGCAGGAGACGAGGTACTGGCAGAATTGAAGCTGTGATGACGGGTCGTAAGTTGTGCTTGGGTAGCTCAGTTGATAGAGCACTTGCTCGCGAAAGGCAAAGGTCCCGAGTTCGAGTCTCGGTCCGACACACAGTTTTAATCTGCGAGGAAATTTCTCAACAGTGCACACTCCTCTGCAGAGTGAAAATTTCATTCTGGAGTTATCACCGCCGTGAAATGTAAAAAAAGTTCGCATCACATTAGTTAAACAAACAACTTGCTACCTCTTGGGTCAGTTTCTGCAAACGCTCTAGCTACATTTGCCGACGTTGATCATATTTTTGTATCGTATTAACCCGAAGCATTGCTTTTCAGGTGCACTAGGCTCGCACACAAACGGCTGGCCAGTAGCAGCGATCTGGCTACGCCTCCAGCACTCGGACAGGAATGATGTAGCAGGGTGGCCAGCGCCACACGGTGCGACGCTGGAGTCCGGCGTTTTCGTTCAAGGCCGGCGCCGGTCGCGACAGGCGGCACAAATATTTATCGCAATTAGAGGCGGGTCCGCGCATCGCGACGTAACGAGCCGCTCTAATTACAGCGTCGCGGGCTGCCCGGCCGGCGTCGGCCGGCACCGAGCCGCGTCCGCCCACAGTAAAACACGGCGCGGCAGCCGCCGTAATGGGCCGTCAGCGGCCAGCGCGACACGGCCCTTAATGGCGGACGTGTAAGAAAGGGGTCTGTACGGTGCGGGGTGACGGGGCGGGAGGGGGGGCGGGGTAAGAGAAGGCGGGCGCCTGTGGGTGGCGGCCGGCATTCCGAGAGCTGATGGCGCTGTTTGCTGCCCTTTCTTCTTTATTGGGTCTCCAGTCGCAGACCTCTGTCTCTCGATCCCCCGAACGGTTGGTCAGGCTCACGTTTGGGCAGTAAGTCCTTTTCGTTGTCGCGGGCACACCTAATGAGTCCGCCTTTAGGACGTCGCACTACACCACTTGGTGGATCTCCAGTTGGCGGGCAGGGCAGACCCGTCGCAATCAGGGACTGCCGCCGGTTAAGGGAGCTGAAGAGTCAGAATATGCGGTTCCGGACCACGAGAGGAGGGTAATTCTGCTGGGCCAGCGTCAGACTCAGGCCAAGAAGT
The DNA here is from genome assembly GCF_023864275.1 of Schistocerca cancellata. Taxonomy (NCBI): domain Eukaryota; kingdom Metazoa; phylum Arthropoda; class Insecta; order Orthoptera; family Acrididae; genus Schistocerca; species Schistocerca cancellata. The sequence goes on from NC_064630.1 coordinate 204,915,256, forward strand.
GTTTCGTGCGAAACACGAATAACGAAATGCCCTGTCGTGACACGTTGTAACCCTGTGATCTACGTGTTGATTACTCCAAAAGCTGTCTTGTACCACCAGATGCCTAATCTGAGGCCAATTGGCATCGTGGAAAGCAAAATCAGTGCAACAGAGGGTCATGGAAATGTCGCCAGAGGTCACTTGTTAGAAGCATCGAGAATAATCTTACTAACGCAAGTTGTATGCTCCTAGTGTGGAGTACCCATGCAGTTACTATACGAGAACATAAGACATTGCGACAGTCAGTTTAGGTGCCTGGTAGGAATTGGCGTCATATTATTAGTGTCTGAGGGAATTTGTGGTTATGAAGAAAGCCCCCTTATAGGCTGCATAGAATTTACCCCCAAAAAAATTGTCTGAAACTACCCTATTCCTATTTTTGAGGCGATTACCAACAGCCTAATTTTTTTTTCTTTGTGCGTGATACGTAATGTGGCGGAACGCCACATACACTACTGACCATTAGAATCGCTACATCACGAAGATGAGGTGCTACAGACGCGAAATTTAACTGACAGGAAGAAGATGCTGTGATATGCAACAGTACGGCCACTTCTCACAGTGAAAATTACGGTATAGTTTCATGAACAGGATTTTCAACTTTTTATTTTTCTGCCAAAGCAATAACCTTCATTATTTGAGTAAAGAAGTGTAATTGATACCGCTAATACGGTGAGCAGAACTACAAACGCTTTACGCATAGGCCTTTAACGTCGAGTTGCGATATTAATAAGTTTATACACATATCGATTTTAGAATATGTAATATACCTAGAACTACGGTTCGTGATACAGTCAAACGCACAGAGTTACGCAGATTAATATCTGTTAAATCTAAACGTTGATGGGACCTTGTCAGTTTCATAACAGAAAAATGTTCGCACACTTGTCCTGAACAAAACGCTGAAAAAACTTCAGCGGCTTGGTGTGCAGTCGACGATATTGCTCTCGAGGTGACATTTTACAAAAGTCTTTTAAATACCTGCATTGGATAAAAATTTAGTTGACGTGGGTGCTAAACTGCACGTCTATCAACTTAGGCTGTAAGTAATGAAGTACATTATTAGCGAAAAGCGAGGACGATCTGACAAATGAATCGAAATACGTTTTCAGTGGAGTAATGTCTTCGAATCTCTTTGAAAAATCATGATGAAATGTTTCAGTTACTAAAAAAAGTAGGCAGTGATGTCTGGCCCATAAATTACTGCCTTGACTTACGGGAAGTGTTCCATGTTATGAAGCTGAAGCCGATTTCTCCAAAGGACTACTTTTTGTTTGATAACTTTAATCCTCTCCGCCATATGTTACCAAATGATTCTCCCCTTGCATTGATACACTTACTAAATTCAAATAACAGCGCTACTTACTCTTGAATCAGCTTTTCTCACCAGCATTCACTGCTGTTCTTCATATCGTCCTTCTGGCTGCAGACGTTCCAGTAAGTGCTTTATCAGCCCATTCTAGTGCAATGGCATGTTAAGCGATTTACATGGCCTTTAAACAATACGAAAAGTAAGGCGCGAATTGTGCCCTCCGCCGCACACCGCTTGGTGGCTAGCGGAGTATATATGTAGATGCAGAAGGCAATTCCCACTTCTTATTTCTTAGGCAAGTGCGTGGGCGCTATATTATTCCTAATGCAGAACGTAAATCTAATGTAAGGCAAACAGAATTTTCAGCAAACTACTTGGCGTCTGACAAATTGAATGCTTTGCTCAAGTTGTGTCCGGCTTCAGCCATCATTTTCCTTCCTCCTCATCTCTCAGCCCCACTCGCCGATGCGCTAGGAGCGCTAGGCAGGAGCGCGGCCACAGCGCTCGCGCTCGCGAAGTGGTGTTTGGCTGGGCGAAAATTAAACATTTGTCATACTGCCAGCATTAATATATTTAGACATATTAATCTACTTAGACAAGAGATCTTTAAAAATGGAACTTGTTGTGGGTACGGGGGGGGGGGGGGGGGAGACACGGACGAAATACTTGTATCGTATAGAACTAGATCGACCCGTGGTCTAGGGGTAGCGTCTTTGATTCATAATTAAAACGACTTCGGTCCCGGGTTCGATCCCCGCCACTGCCTAAATTTTATCAGCATTGGCGGCCGAAGACTTCCGGCATAAGAAGTCAGTCTCATTCTGCCAACGGCCTTGTCAAAGAGGGCGGAGGAGCGGATAGAGGTTCAGGGAACTCTCTTGTCCTAGGGATGGAAAATTGTCCCTAAAGGCGGAAGAATCAGCAATGATCAACGACATGAGGATGCAGAAGGCAATGGAAACCACTGCATTAAAGACCCGTAACGTGTTTCCACAGGACATGTGGCCTGTAATTGAAGAAGTGTCATGATGATCTCTTCATTTGCAAAAGATTCCGGAATAGTCCCCCATTCGGATCTTCGGGAGGGGACTGCCAAGGGGGAGGTTACCATGAGAAAAAGATTGAATAATCAACGAAAGGATAACGTTCTACGAGTCGGGGCGTGGAATTTCAGAAGCTTGAACGTGGTAGGGAAACTAGAAAATCTGAAAAGGGAAATGCAAATGCTCAATCTAGATATAGTAGGGGTCAGTGAAGTGAAGTGGAAGGAAGACAAGGATTTCTGGTCAGATGAGTATCGGGTAATATCAACAGTAGCAGAAAATGGTATAATAAGTGTAGGATTCGTTATGAATAGGAAGGTAGGGCAGAGGGTGTGACACTGTAAACAGTTCAGTGACCGGGTTGTTCTAATCAGAATTGACAGCAGACCATCACCGACAACGATAGTTCAGGTATACATGCCGACGTCGCAAGCTGAAAATGAACAGATAGAGAAAATGTATGAGGATATTGAAAGGGTAATGAGTATGTAAAGGGAGACGAAAATCTAATAGTCATGCGCGACTGGAATGCAGTTGTAGGGGAAGAGTAGAAGAAAAGTTTACAGGAGAATATAAGCTTGGGACAGGGAATGAAAGAGGAGAAAGACTAATTGAGTTCTGTAACAAGTTCCAGCTAGTAATAGCGAATACCCTGTTCAAGAATCACAAGAGGAGGAGGTATACTTGGAAAAGGCCGGGAGATACGGGAAGATTTCAATTAGATTACATCATGGTCAGACAGAGATTCCGAAATCAGATACTGGATTGTAAAGCGTACCCAGGAGCAGATATAGACTCAGATCACAATATAGTAGTGATGACGAGTAGGCTGAAGTTCAAGACATTAGTCCGGAAGAATCAATACGCGAAGAAGTGGGACACGGAAGTACTAAGGAATGGCGAGATACGCTTGAAGTTCTCTAACGCTATAGATACAGCAATAAGGAATAGCGCAGTAGGCAGTACAGTTGAAGAGGAATGGACATCTATAAAAAGGGCCATCACAGAAGTTGGGAAGGAAAACATAGGTACAAAGAAGGTAGCTGCGAAGAAACAATGGGTAACAGAAGAAATACTTCAGTTGATTGATGAAAGGAGGAAGTACACACATGTTCCGGGAAAATCAGGAATACAGAAATACAAGTCGCTGAGGAATGAAATAAATAGGAAGTGCAGGGAAGCTAAGACGAAATGGCTGCAGGAAAAATGTGAATACATCGAAAAAGATATGATTGTCGGAAGGACAGACTCAGCATACAGGAAAGTCAAAACAACCTTTGGTGACATTAAAAGCAACGGTAGTAACATTAAGAGTGCAACGGGAATTCCACTGTTAAATGCAGAGGAGAGAGCAGATAGGTGGAAAGAATACATTGAAAGCATCTATGACGGTGAAGATTTGTCTGATGTGATAGAAGAAGAAACAGGAGTCGATTTAGAAGAGATAGGGGATCCAGTATTAGAATCGGAATTTAAAAGAGCTTTGGAAGACTTATGGTCAAATAAGGCAGAAGGGATAGATAACATTCCATCAGAATTTCTAAATTAATTGGGGGAAGTGGCAACAAAACGACTATTCACGTTGGTGTGTACAATATATGAGTCTGGCGATATACCATCTGACTTTCGGAAAAGCATCATCCACACAATTCCGAAGACGGCAAAAGCTGACAAGTGCGAGAATTATCGCACAATCAGCTTAACAGCTCATGCATCGAAGCTGCTTATAAGAATAATATACAGAAGAATGGAAAAGAAAATTGAGAATGCGCTAGGTGACGATTAGTTTGGCTTTAGGAAAAGTAAAGAGACGAGAGAGGCAATTTTGACGTTACTGCTAATAATGGAAGCAAGGCTAAAGAAAAATCAAGACACTTTCATAGGATTTGTCGACCTGGAAAAAGCGTTCGACAATATAAAATGGTGCAAGCTGTTCGAGATTCTGAAAAAAGTAGGGGTAAGCTATAGGGAGAGACGGGTCATATACAATATGTACAACAACCAAGAGGGAATAATAAGAGTGGACGATCAAGAACGAAGTGCTCGTATTAAGAAGGGTGTAAGACAAGGCTGTAGCCTTTCGCCCCTACTCTTCAATCTGTACGTCGAGGAAGCAATGATGGAAATAAAAGAAAGGTTCAGGAGTGGAATTAAAATACAAGGTGACAGGATATCAACGATACGGTTCGCTGATGACATTGCTATCCTGAGTGAAAGTGAGGAAGAATTAAATGATCTGCTGAACGGAATGAACAGTCTAATGAGCACACAGTACGGTTTGAGAGTAAATAGAAGAAAGACAAAGGTAATGAGAAGTAATAGAAATGAGAACTGCGAGAAACTTAACATCAGGATTGATGGTCACGAAGTCAAGGAAGTTAAGGAATTCTGCTACCTAGGCAGTAAAATAACCAATGACGGACGGAGCAAGGAGGACATCAAAAGCAGACTCGCTATGGCAAAAAAGGCATTTCTGGCCAAGAGAAGTCTACTAATACCAAATACCGGCCTTAATTTGAGAAAGAAATTTCTGAGGATGTACGTCTGGAGTACAGCATTGTATGGTAGTGAAACATGGACTGTGGGAAAACCGGAACAGAAGAGAATCGAAGCATTTGAGATGTGGTGCTATAGACGAATGTTGAAAATTGGGTGAACTGATAAGGTAAGAAATGAGGAGGTTCGACGCAGAATCGGAGAGGAAGGGAATATGTGGAAAACACTGATAAGGAGAAGGGACAGGATGATAGGACATCTGCTAAGACATGAGGGAATGACTTCCATGGTACTAGAGGGAGCTGTAGAGGGCAAAAACTGTAGAGGAAGGCAGAGATTGGAATACGTCAAGCAAATAATTGAGGATATAGGTTGCAAGTGCTACTCTGAGATGATGAGGTTAGCACAGGAAAGGAATTCGTGGCGGGCCGCATCAAACCAGTCAGTAGACTGAGGGAAAAAGAAAAAAAAATGGAACTAGGGTCCTGGAAACGACGGAGAGGCTTTGTCCCCGCCGTAGCCCTCAGTGGTTCACAACCCCACAACAGGCTACAGCAGTCCACTCACCCCACCGCCGCCCCACACCGAAACCAGGGTTAGTGTACGGTTCGGTCCCCAGTGGACCCACTCCCCGCCCCCGCCCCCCCCCCCCCCCCCTCTCACCCGGGGAACGTCTCACACCAGACGAGTGTAACCCCAATCCCAATGTTTGCGAGGTAAAGTAATTATGGTGTACGCGTACGTGGAGAAAGTGTTTGCGCAGCAATCGCTGACATAGTGAAACTGAGGCGGAATTAGAGGAACCAGTCCGCATTCGCCGAGTCAGATGGGAAACCGCCTTAAAAACCATGCACAGAGTGGCCGGCACACCGGATCTCGACACTAGTCAACCCGGCAGATTCGTGCCGGGGACCGGCAATTCTTCTCGCCCGGAAAGCAGTGCGTTAGACCGCACGGCTAACTGGGTGGACTTTACGAAATACTTACTACACTGACTCACACGGTGGGTTAGACTGCTTTGCGTTGCGACACAGAAAGAACCACGTCGCTTCTCGTTCGCCAATAGTAGCAGTTCAATTTGTGCTTTGCAACCGAAAATCCTGCCAAACATAAAAATCCTTCTGCATTTGATGTTTAGATCTAAAGGTCTCAAATCTGTTATCATTCATCGGGAAATTTGTAATATATATTGACCGGACGAGATGAGTGACGACCGACTCATGTACCAGATCACTTGTTTTTGTTCAAGTATGTTAGTATTTTATATGAAATAATAAACACAGCTGAACAGGTATATTTCGTCTGTTTAGCAGCTTACGAACATGACAATGTGCCACAGAGAAACGTAGTAGGGCCTCTCGTAGTCTCAAAACACGTAAAAAAATTTTCAGGTACAGCCACCACAACTACCAGAATGGTAACTGCAATCCTGCTACACAAAACTATTACAATTGGAAGAGCAATATAGAACTTAAGAACAATTTAGATACAATTTTCACTCCTTTAAATCGCGTAATTAATTAAAAAGAACTTAGCAGTATCCGAGTCTGAACATCTTGAAGTGCAGAATTTGTAGCAATATAGACCACAAACAAACAAGAAGCTTATTGGATATAGGTTCCAATTTTCATATAAAACACTTTTTCCTTGTTACCCAAACATTTTGATATCTCTGTGCCATCCTCAGTGGATTTTGTTTATTGAATAACAGTAAAAAGTGAACAAATTTTAGGGTGTAACATTGTGTATGGTATTCTGTACTGATAGCTTGTCATCTGCAAGTCACTGAAGGACGCCATACAGATGGCCCTGCAAAAGCATATAATGTAAAATTAAGGTAAGAAGAAAAACGAACAGAAACTGTCTTTACGACCTAAAATATGTTTACTTTTTACACTTGTTCAACAAACAAAAATCACTGATTATGGTGCAGAGGTGTCGAAACAAGTTTGGGTAACAAGAAAAAACAGTGTTTTGCACAAATGTCGGAACCTTTATCCGATAATTTTAACTGAAAACACGAAAAAAATAAAAAGACCTGCAAATCCAGAAGTTGAAGCAGTAGATCCCAGTCAGATCCTCCACCTGTGACAGAAACGTTGGGATGATGAGCAGGCAGTGAGGCGCCTTATTGTTTTCTCCCAAATATAAAACAGTGACTCAGAATGAGGCACCTGAATCCTTTAAGAGGCCTTCAGTACATCACATACCTTACGACACCTACTAGCATCGAACTGGTTGAAGACAACTGTCTAAATATGCCTGTAATAGAGAAGGCACGCCAGAACACACTATATGGTGATGTCCGCTGTACACCGATGTTGCTGATATTGCTCGGCATCTACAACTACACGTACATGAATATTCTGCGAATCACCCTTAAGTGCCTGGCACAGGATTCGTCAACAGCAATTGAATCGGCATGGGAGACTCAATGTCAAGGAGATATTTCGTTGGGAGACAGAATAGCAGATCTCGGACAATGCTGCTGATGCTATTTCAAAAAGGCTTACCATTTAGCCCCCGTCTGCTGCAGTACAGGATGCTGCCACAGGAGATCGATAAATGATGCTACGAAAACAACTGAGGTCAATAGCTGTGGCGAAAAACAGCCGACCCCGCATGCACGGCCAACGTAACATCACCGCTAGTGTGGAAGTGCAGCTATTTGCTGTGTCTCGCCACCCAAGGAAATAGAATCTGACTGAGGTAGGCCGGCATTGGCCACACTTCTCACCGGCAGCAACGATATTCTGACCAGATATGTCGGTTCTGCGACCAGGGAACGAACAGCAACGAAAGAGGCTGATGCAGTCACAAAGCCCAAGGAACCGGAACGTTATGCTAACGGATCAGGGAGCAATGAAGTTCATTGTGGAACGCGACAGATCAGAACTGATGCTGCCATAATACTCGTATTAGTAGAGTTAGGTTTTGTGGCAGGTGTAGTTTTTATTAATGGTGGAATTAGTTTTAGCACTGTGTTGGATGTAATAATGTGTATTGTACAATTAGTTGCCGATGTATGGAAAAAATTGTTCTTGACATTAATAATTTGTGTAATAATGTACACAATGTGTGTTTAAATTATAGATAACAGGCTATAATGTAATAAATAAATTAAATAAATAAATAGATCATACATCGAAAATAATGTAATTATTATGCTTACAAAGAAATCAAGTGCGGGTAGTTATAAAAATTGCCACAGAACCAGCCAGTAACATATACGTCAAAAATATTCACAACCTACTTCATCATGAAATGGAAGGGAACAGCCAAAATTAGAGCAGGAGAAACTAGTTTCATCTTAAGAGAAGTAGGGGCACTCGAGAGGTAAGTCTATCACAATGATTGATAAGTGAATGCACGTTTGGGAAAAATAAAAAAGATAAGGTGGTGATATGGAGAAATATTGTGTGAAATAGTTTTAAAAAATTTCTGTTATTCGGTACTGCGGCATGAACTATACGGACAAGTATAGACTAAATTTGCTCTCTAATATGCGGACCAACAGCACACCAACAGACGACCAGCTTTTCCGAAACTCTCGTTCCCAGGCGGCAGACCGTAACAATCTGCCTTTACTCGAAGTCTCTTACACCAGTGGAGCTCCCTATTTGCTGCCCTTATTGCTTGTTAGACTGAGTCCTCATTTGTGTCTGCTCTCCTTATAAGTTTTTGCTTATCCCGTCACTTATCCAAAATGCCAGAGAGCGTCATTTAGTCTGTGGGTGTGCAGTGCTCTTAATGTTTTGGCTAATCAGCCTACAAATAACCTGACCGATAAAGTCTGAAAGTTTGTGTCCTTGTGAGTTTGTTCACAGATGTTGCTGTTGAGTACAGGGAGCAACTTGTTACAAAATGCAAAGTGTCTTGCAGAAAGGTCAGTGACAGTCTTCAGTTATCTCTGAGTTTGTCCGGAATGATTTAAGGTGGAATAAGTACATAAATATAGGCGTGGGAAAGGCAGTTTCCATGCAGATTAACTGGACGAATCATAAGGAAGAGTGGATCACACAGGAATGAGGCTTATGAAACTTCTTGTTCTCCCAATTCTTGAGTATTATTAACCCTTACCAGGTTTAATTAACAAAATAGATACCAGTGATTCTAAGGTAGGCAACACGATTCGCTACAGACTTATTTTGTCAGACTCAGCTAGAGGAATGTTCAACGAACGACGGTGGGTGACGTTACAACGGAGACATTGCGGTTCGCGGAGTGTCTAACAATGACGTGATTGTCTGTCTTCTGTAACGAGTAAGGAAACGATGTTTGGAGATGTACCTGTAGACGTAGATGTAGCGTTCATACGGTAGCATTTGATGACAAAGAAAAACTTAATCGAAATGGCAACGAAGTAAATTCTTGTGACACTAGTCTATGAACATCAACTCATTGGAGGAACACGTGTTCGTTTGTTGCAAATCAGCGCTACCGGCAGGGAGAAACGCATTAATTAATACTTCCTTGTTGTTGATAATGAATCTGAACAAGGGACGCACTGTTTTTTGAAAGTGGCCAACAGGTGCAAATTTGTTTCGAGAGGCAAATAGTGCAGTTTGAAATTAATCCACACGAAACATCCGCAGCAAACCGAAAACGAAGGACTAAATTACGAGATGGGTTTTCATAGTAAAGAAACGAATTTATATCATCCCGCAACGACACTGCTAATGATTACATGTTCGTCGCTGGCGCAAGAAATATCTTGAAAAACAAGTTTATGGAAGCTGTATTCCGTGACGCATTTCCATCTTATTAAGCTTCCCGTTTCACGGACGTCGTTTCAGTGGTGAGAAAAATGAGGCCATCCGAGTGACACGGACGAAACACGTTCGCTTATTTTAGGTTTATAATTTACAGTGGCCTTTCACGGCAGTTACTGAGCGCTTGGAGCAATTTATAGTAACTTTTTGGTTGTATTCGTTTGCCTTCCAGAAAACACACCTGCACCAGCTGTGAAGTCAGGATTGACTGGAACACAGAAGTGGAAGAAATTCACAATGTACTTTTCGCCTCTAGCTATATTCCGCGAGTGTTCATGCATTCCAAGAGATGTCTCACAAAAACATGCCACCATTGACTTTACTTCAATATTTCTTTTAATTGCTGTGCATTCGAGAGAGATGGGCAGGATAGACGCACAATCAATCATTTCGGTATAGAGGGTCTTCAACAACGTCATGGATGATGTACGTTTTCAGAATGTGCAGAAGAGAGTCTCGAGAAAGTGGTGAAGCTGTAAGAAAGCGTGTATTTATACGTAAACAAGTCGTTTACGAAGGTGAAGTTATTGTGGAGGCGCTTCAGTGCAGGAACGTGAGGAATGACAAGTTAGTAACTGAATAATGTCCTCTGCTCACATTAAAAAAGCAGCATAACGAAGGCGGTATGTAACAAACATCAAATTGTCGTTAAGTGTACTACATGCGGGATATGCACGTTATCATACTTTCCGAAGCATCATCATACACGTGAATCTGAACGTCGTGATCTGTAGGTGTTGATATCCATCGTGGGATACGAATGCAAGATAACTAAAGTAAAGTGAACACCCGAGTCATTGATTTCGGTCAGTTTTCCTACTCCACGTTTCTTGTAACAATCGGTCAGTTATATCTAACATAGGAGAAAATAGTTCCAGTGGACCATAGAACTCAGATATGGTCTGTAATAGTTTCTTTTTGGTAATAGGTCCATCAGTGTATTTTTTCCGTGTTGATGTAGAAGCTGTCCACTGCGTATTCCAATATACGTTTAAAATCTAAGTCTCTGTATTAATCTGTTACCTTCGGCTCTCCATATCTCTTGCTATTGATCAGAAATAGCAGCCCATTTTGCCTATTGAAAATTTAATAATTTCAAGAGAGCCGTTAGTTCATAATACATAGCGGTAACTTCATTGTCGTTATCTGCCTAAAACGTGAAGTCATCCATGAAAGCTTTGTTTTTCCTAGTAACTGTGCGACGACGGGAATGCGGTCTCATGTCTAGCAGCGTGTCCCTTCACCGTTGCCGAAATAAAGCAGGATTGGAATGTCAGTCCGTATGGAAGCCTAGTGAAAAGGTAAGTCGTTACTTCGTTCCTTGTATGGTAGTTTCCGTGACTACCTTGAAAAACGCTGTGTCACAGAAATCTTGTCAAATACTTGTCGTCTTCGTGCAAGACGAGTTGCGGAAACATTTATGTAATATCGTTAATACCAGAAACGGGATGTAACAGAACAACAAATATTTCTTGCAGAAGGTTTCGTTTCCCTCTAGCGTGCTGCTGAGAGAGTGTACGTTGATCGTGTGGGAAGACGCACCGAAAAGGATCCGCCACTTTATTTTTCCATGTTTCCCCTACCTAACTGCTTGATGCACAAGACATGGTGTAACTTGAGTCTTTAGGAGAAGGACGCTCCTCATAGACCTTTGTAATGTACACTCCTGGAAATTGAAATAAGAACACCGTGAATTCATTGTCCCAGGAAGGGGAAACTTTATTGACACATTCCTGGGGTGCGATACATCACAGATCACACTGACAGAACCACAGGCACATAGACACAGGCAACAGAGCATGCACAATGTCGGCAATAGTACAGTGTATATCCACCTTTCGCAGCAATGCAGGCTGCTATTCTCCCATGGAGACGATCGTAGAGATGCTGGATGTAGCCCTGTGGAACGGCTTTCCATGCCACTTCCACCTGGCGCCTCAGTTGGACCAGCGTTCGTGCTGGACGTGCAGACCGCGTGAGACGAAGCTTCATCCAGTCCCAAACATGCTCAATGGGGGACAGATCCGGAGATCTTGCTGGCCAGGGTAGTTGACTTACACCTTCTAGAGCACGTTGGGTGGCACGGGATACATGCGGACGTGCATTGTCCTGTTGGAACAGCAAGTTCCCTTGCCGGTCTAGGAATGGTAGAACGATGGGTTCGATGACGGTTTGGATGTACCGTGCACTATTCAGTGTCCCCTCGACGATCACCAGTGGTGTACGGCCAGTGTAGGAGATCGCTCCCCACACCATGATGCCGGGTGTTGGCCCTGTATGCCTCGGTCGTATGCAGTCCTGATTGTGGCGCTCACCTGCACGGCGCCAAACACGCATACGACCATCATTGGCACCAAGGCAGAAGCGACTCTCATCGCTGAAGACGACACGTTTCCATTCGTCCCTCCATTCACGCGTGTCGCGACACCACTGGAGGCGGGCTGCACGATGTTGGGGCGTGAGCGGAAGACGGCCTAACGTTGTGCGGGACCGTAGCCCAGCTTCATGGAGACGGTTGCGAATGGTCCTCGCCGATACCCCAGGAGCAACAGTGTCCCTAATTTGCTGGGAAGTGGTGGTGCGGTCCCCTACGGCACTGCGTAGGATCCTACGGTCTTGGCGTGCATCCGTGCGTCGCTGCGGTCCGGTCCCAGGTCGACGGGCACTTGCACCTTCCGCCGACCACTGGCGACAACATCGATGTACTGTGGAGACCTCACGCCCCACGTGTTGAGCAATTCGGCGGTACGTCCACCCGGCCTCCCGCATGCCCACTATACGCCCTCGCTCAAAGTCCGTCAACTGCACATACGGTTCACGTCCACGCTGTCGCGGCATGCTACCAGTGTTAAAGACTGCGATGGAGCTCCGTATGCCACGGCAAACTGGCTGACACTGACGGCGGCGGTGCACAAATGCTGCGCAGCTAGCGCCATTCGACGGCCAACACCGCGGTTCCTGGTGTGTCCGCTGTGCCGTGCGTGTGATCATTGCTTGTACAGCCCTCTCGCAGTGTCCGGAGCAAGTATGGTGGGTCTGACACACCGGTGTCAATGTGTTCTTTTTTCCATTTCCAGGAGTGTAGTTCAACATGGTGTAGACATCTTTTAAGTGGTCATACCTAAGAAGCCTTTTATGTAAACTACAAAATCTACTTTCTGCGTTAAGCCAGTTTGTAATATATTGAATAATATTTTGTTTCTTAGGAGACGAACGACTCTTCAATGACCATGCACAAGATAAGATACCTGAAATTCTTGAAAGGGGAGAGCTCTTCGTTGGTCTTTACAGAATCATGAAGGCTCATTGTCACTATGACTCAAAATGATCTCCATTCGTTGTCTGTGGTCAAGTGAGACTGAAGTACAAATTGAAAAGCCGCTAAATTAGCACAGACTACGGATATGCTCCCAATGAGGAGACACACGAATATGATGGCAATCAGAGATACAGATCGGTCGCCTATCGGTGACAATCTTCCCTGTAATTACCGCTGCCAATTAAAAACTCGATGGGCATGTCTTCTTGGGAATCTGTCTGTGGACCAGCTAACTGCAATGTGCGTACGCATGCTATATTGTTAATGTCTTGCAGAACTGTGGCCTGAGGTGTGAAGCAATGGATACTTTGACGAGGTGCATTCAAGTTATAAGGCCTCCGATTTTTTTTCTAATTAACTACTCACCCGAAATCGATGAAACCGGCATTACTACTCGACGTAATCGCCCTGCAGACGTACACATTTTTCACAACGCTGACGCCATGATTCCATGGCAGTGGCGAAGGCTTCTTTAGGAGTCTGTTTTGACCACTGGAAAATCGCTGAGGCAATAGCAGTACAGCTGGTGAATGTGCGGCCACGGAGAGTGTCTTTCATTGTTGGAAAAAGCCAAAAGTCACTAGGAGCCCGGTCAGGTGAGTAGGGAGCATGAGGAATCACTTCAAAGTTGTTATCACGAAGAAACTGTTGCGTAACGTTAGCTCGATGTGCGGGTGCGTTGTCTTGGTGAAACAGCACACGCGCAGCCCTTCCCAGACGTTTTTGTTGCAGTGCAGAAAGGAATTTGTTCTTCAAAACATTTTCGTAGGATGCAACTGTTTCCGTAGTGCCCTTTGGAACGCAATGGGTAAGGATTACGCCCTCGCTGTCCCATAACATGGACACCATCATTTTTTCATCACTGGCGGTTACCCGAAATTTTTTTGGTGGCGGTGAATCTATGTGCTTCCATTGAGCTGACTGGCGCTTTGTTTCTGGATTGAAAAATGGCATCCACGTCTCATCCATTGTCACAACCGACGAAAAGAAAGTCCCATTCATGCTGTCATTGCGCGTCGACATTGCCTGGCAACATGCCACACAGGCAGCCATGTGGTCGTCTGTCAGCATTTGTGGCACCCACCTGGATGACACTTTTCGCATTTTCAGGTCGTCATGCAGGATTGTGTGCACAGAACCCACAGAAATGCCAAATCTGGAGGCGATCTGTTCAACAGTCATTCGGCGATCCCCCAAAACAATTCTCTCCACTTTCTCGATCATGTCGTCAGACCGGCTTGTGCGAGCCCGAGGTTGTTTCGGTTTGTTGTCACAAGATGTTCTGCCTTCATTAAACTGTTGCACCCACGAACGCACTTTCGACACATCCATAACTCCACCACCACATGTCTCCTTCAACTGTCGATGAATTTCAATTGGTTTCACACCACGCAAATTCAGAAAACGAATGATAGCGCGCTGTTCAAGTAAGGAAAACGTCGCCATTTTAAGTATTTAAAACAGTTCTCGCCGCTGGCGGTAAAATTCCATCTGCCGTACGGTGCTGCCATCTCTGGGACGTATTGACAATGAATGCGGCCACATTTTAAAACAATGCGCATGTTTCTCGGAGGCCTCAGAACTTGAATGCACCTCGTATACACATTGATGGAAGTCATATAATTAGTCCACACTCTTCTAATGTATAAATTACAAGACGGCGCCATTGCGAGGAGCTAGTGTGAGATACGACATGTGTTCTTCCCTGAGAGAGAGCAGAACAAGGAGGTGGCGGATTATAATACTAGAGAATGCAGAACCCCTGTAACACAGACAGAGCAGGCAAGAGGTGCTCTCTGGTGGGGCGAAAAAAATTTCGGAATAGCGTAACCGGAGAAAGAGCGTCAAGGGCAGAACAAGGCGAAAAGATATTCTTTTACTGCGAAGGAATAGGCAGGGCCACAAATCATGATCGTGAGCTGAGCTTCAAGGAATCTCCTCACGAGACTGATGACCTCAGTAGTTAAGTCCCATAGTGCTCAGAGCCATTTGAACCATTTTTTAATCTCCTCACGAGAAGTTCTGGAACAAGCTTCTTGCTAAAAAGCAGAGACACGTGTTTGACTGGCTGAGTGCTAGGAATGTAGTGGGGGAAATGGAAACTTGCAGAATATCTTCTGAAAGGAGTGTAAGCTTCAGGTGGTTAGCTGGCAGATTTATGACCCACGTAGTAGGAGGTAATATTTTTGGAGTGGGGACCGGGCTTCCTCACCTGAGTACAAACATATATGCCACTTGTCCAGGAGCGAGCAGGATATGGCGTGCAGAAAACGCTTCTCTCCAGGGAAGGTCAACGGCACTTCCCTGCCGGGATCAATCGGAGACAATTCCCTCTGGGGATGGACCTGGAGACTCCGCTGGCCAGCGCCACAGTGGAGACTCTGGCGGATAACTTTTGTGAATTGCTGCTTTCGACACAGGGAGCACGTGAAGTAGTTTTTCTATGACAGAGGTGTTATTTGGTTTACTCGAGTGACGATTCTGTACCTCCTGTAGTGTCTGACATCACATTGAAGTACTTCTCTACGGGAGAATACCTGAGTCGAATTTACGTTTCTGGCTACTGAGTAAACAGAAATATCAACTCATTTTCTGTCTTGCACTGAGGTAATTTTAGCCCTAGCCTGTGTAGACAGAGAACCGCAGGTACGTCAACGACTTCATCTGCGCAGTGGCCAGCACTCCAGCGAGCGGATTGTCGGTGCAGTACAATTGCTCTTCGTACCTCAATAGGTGATAATGCGTACTCTGATTCGGAGGATGGGGAAACACTCATCGTAAATGTGTTGAGTTCGATTTGCTTGTTCACTCTGCGTTTTCTGATAGTGCCAGTTAGGGTGTGGGGCTTGCGTTTCTCAACGCTAATCAGTATCAGCCAACATGGGCCGTGGTACAAAGGAAGTCCGACATTATGTTCCACCAATCTCTAAGATACATGCAGGGTGGAATCTGATATGGTGTACTTCGCATTTTTACAATTTTTTGCACTCTACAAGTTTCTTGAATATCGATCATTTATTTCATTCAAGTTGTGATTCAGTCTAGTAGTATCCCTATAGGAATGATTCGTTTGATGTGCTAAAATAAAGTGAAGTAAACTGCAACACAATAATTCGTTTTATGGAAATCCATAGGTGTATAATGTCAATACGGCCTTGCCGCAGTGATTACGCCGGTTCCCGTGAGATCACCGAAGTTAAGCGCTGTCGGGCGTGGTCGGCACTTGGATGGGTAACCATCCAGGCCGCCAAGCGCTGTTGTCATTTTTCGGGGTGCACTCAGCCTCGTGATGCCAATTGAGGAGCTACTCGGCCGAACAGAAGCGGCTTCGGTCAAGAATACCATCATAACGACCGGGAGAGCGGTGTGCTGACCCCACGCCCCTCCTATCCGCATCCTCCATGGAGGATGACACGGCGGTCGGCTGGTCCCTTTAGGCCACTCGTGGCCTGAAGACGGAGTATATTGTCAATGGCAGGATCATCTTAACGATTTGTAGGCGTGAAAATACCATAGCGCAGACAACATTAGTCAACACCCCCTCCCCCCAACTCATCCACCCACCCATACACACACACACACACACACACACACACACACACACACACACACACACACACACACACACGCACGTACTATATGTTACAAACATCACGGGGGTTTAAAAAGCTGATAAACATACCTATTCAAGTCGGTACAGAGTATCTTGTACTAACAAAGCGGTGTCTGCAACATTGTGGCCTGTTTCAGCAGTGGGTAATGCATACGTGCGTTGGCCCGTTGTACCTTCCAGAAGGACGACATCACTCAGGAAACGCCAAGAAGATACTCTCCAGACCATAACGCTCCCACCACCACCCTGGAGTCTTCCGATAATTGTTACAGGGTGTTTGCTTTCAGACGTCTTACGCCGTACATGCCAAGAGCCATCTGTTCGACGGAGCATAATACGTGATTCATCTGAAAAGGCCACCTGTCACTGCTTAGTGGACGTCCTGTTGTAGTACTGGCATAAAAATTCCGCCTTCTTCACCGATGGAAATGTCGTGTGGCTAGGGCCCCCGTCGGGTAGACCGTTCGCCTGGTGCAGGTCTTTCGATTTGACGCCACTTCGGCGACCAGCGCGTCGATGGGGGATGAAATGATGATGATTAGGACAACACAACACCCAGTCCCTGAGCGGAGAAAATCTCCGACCCAGCCGGGAATCGAACCCGGGCCCTTAGGATTGACAGTCAGTCACGCTGACCACTCAGCTACCGGGCCGGACTTCTTCACCGATGAACAGCACTCATTCTGGGTGTGTGAACCAGGTGCCTGCTGCAGAGGCCCATGCACAGTAGCTTTCGCTGAAGAACCTTTGAGGAGTCACTGTTGGTAGTTCCTTGGTTCACCGGGCTGACAGTTGGCCAACAGTTGCAGATGTATTCGCCCATACACATCTCCACAGCTGTCGTTTACTCCGTCATCTATGACCCGTGGTACCCCACAGCTGCCTCGGAGATAGTTTTGGATGGCGCCATTTTGCCACGCACGCTACACGTTAACCACGTCAGCACACGAACAATTTACAAATCTAGCCGTTTCCGAAATGCTTCCACTATTGTCTCGGAAGCTAATGATTATGCCATTTTGGACGTCATATAAATCGCTCCGTTTCCGCAGTACAACAATGACTCCATTGTTTTGGTGGGTTGGTTGGTTCGCTGGCTAGCTAATTTGGGGAAGGGGACCAAACAGATTAGGGAAAGACGGGGAAGGAAGTCGGCTGTGCCCTTGCAAAGGAACCATCCCGGCATTTGCCTAAAGCGATTTAGACAAAACACGCGAAACCTAAATCAGGATGCGGGACGCGGGTTTGAACCGTCGTCCTCCAGAATGTGAGGCCAGTATGCTAACCACTACGCCTCCTGCCTTCTATGAGTGGTTATTGTATGTTGGCTTCGATCATAGGCGGTGGTCACATTAACTTGACAGGGCCGTTGAAAGGTCTCTGTTGGATTCCTTTCATGTTAATTTCTTAAATCTGTTGTCATTTACGGCATAAATTCCTCGTCTAAACTTACTGTGGCGTTTCTGACTATCTGGGAGGAGACTGAGTAGTGGAACGTGTTACTTTTACACATAAACAAGAACGATCTGTCACACTACTACACTTTAAAACACAGTTTATATGTAATTCATGTCACACAGTCTCATACGGAACCTATATCCGCTTTCTTTTATATACTGTATATGATAAGATACTGTCATCCCCCTTCCCTTCTGTGTGAGAGGATGAATGATCAAATGTATTTCTAGTTGCATGCTTGAGGGTAGCAGACAAGCCTGTCTGCTAGAGAACAGTAGGACCAACGTCGGAACAGGTAGCTACGCTTTCTAAAAGCAAAGAGGTTTCTATCCTTAGTATGGTTCTGTCCGTCCTTTGTCATGTTGGTATAGGAAGCTGCCCCTCTGGCCACTTCCGTTTGTATTTGTGAGCCACCCCTCAGGAAGGGACCAGTCAGTCTGTCCGTGGCGATCATCTGAAGTGGTAAGATCTCCGGCTAAGCGCGTGTCTGCTAAGTTCGTAGGACAATGGATTTCTTAAGTTCAGCCTAACTGAAAATTTAATCACCTTTATTTCAGGTTTAGCTCTAAAATATCTAATGTTATCTTAAATTGCAACGCAGTGTATTTCGAGTGTGAAGTTCAGAATACTTTCCAGTAGTTGCTTTGTCACTACTTTGTGAGTAAAGTGGAACCACGTGTTGATCAGTAACTCTAACTAAGATCATCAATCTTAAATGCGAGTGTGTGTGAGATTATAACATCTCGTCTTGGCAATATTTTTCAATATAGCAACTTTTCTTTATGTTCAACCCACGTAGGGTGTACTTTGTGAGACCACTACCACGTGCTTATATAATTGTTTGACCCATCAGGTTAATAGTAAGACGTTAGTAACCAGTTCGAGGTTTTTCTTTTGTAAATTGCTTTTCGATCTAATTTATTTTAATTATGAAAATTATTGTGGAGTTACACGCTTTGTGTAAACCAAGTTGACCACGTGAAGCATGTGGTGTAATCATCAAAGTAGCCCTCAGCTATTCTTTTTGGGAAGATTTCACAGAGAGTTAGTATGAATTTTGTATACTAGTGTGTGGTAATTACATGACGGACAGGATTGTGCTACGAACGTAATTTCTTTGGGTGAAAATTGAATCGGTTGGTTGTGGTTAATTTCCTCTTGCATATGTTTCAACGTTCTTCGTGTGTCATTTTATGAATGCAGTGTTGTATGCAGTCTCCCAATCTTGGCTCCATATTTGATGTGTTCCGTAAGATTACAATCTCACATTTTCACAATCCTAAAAAAAGCACCAGCTTAGTTACGACTCAGGTTTAATATGCTGAAATTTCAATGATCAATGTTATAATAAATTTCCAAATATAAACTGATTTATTTCTTTTTATTTAAATTCTCTTTTATATATATATATATATATATATATATATATATATATATATATATATATATATATATATATATATTACCGGTTTTGTATGACTATTAAAAGATTATAATTACTGTCAGTCTGGTTGGGAATTTGGTAAGCTAGACTGGATACCTGGTGAAACAGTTGCGCAGAAATGCAAGGTTAACTTCCTCAGATAGCTCACAGCTTTTAACCCGCTTTTATTGTCTATCAGCTTTCATAGCAAATTAAAGCAACAACGTTACACCGTGTAAGAATTGGTTAAAAATCAGCTGTGGGAGCAATCTATCTTTCTTACATTGAGATAGAGGTAGTATCAAGCATTTCAGTGGGCATCATATTTGATCAACATCCCAAATACTCCAATATCTCGAAAGACAGCCTGTAAAATCGAGAACGTTACATATATGTTTATCAAGATCAGGCTCGTGTGCATTGGAAAAACTGCTGCAGAGCTCAAGAGGTGCGGCAGGGTGTTTGTTTCCTCTGTGTTGTTCAAGGACACGTTACACGGGTCTGCGCTCGGAGAAAACAGGGCACTGGTGTACCAAGATGACGGTGTCAAAAGGACGCGGCTTGGGGGATTGGTCACTGCTCTAGGCGGTGCCTGGACCCTGTTAGCTCAACAGCGAAACCTAATTCCATTTGCGTATTGCGAAAATAATAATGAGTCACTGCTGTGCCCTCCTGGATACTGGTCGTTCAGTGACCAGTTTAGGTGAGAAAGGTTCTACTCCCAAAAGCATTATGTGGATGTCCGGAGTTGAATCAGGCCACTTCATACGGCACAGCAATTCTAGTTCATTACGAATGTTCGGTTGGGTAAAGGCCAATCTAAGGATTGGTAACTTTACGTGGCTAATTAACATCCTGGTTGCTAAAGGGCTGTCAATGAAGTAATTTTGGGATACGATGTCATTCGGATTTATGAGGAAATCTTTAACTGGAGAGAGGACCATTTTTTCGGTTAGATTCAATAAAAATCGAACCTTCCCATTTTGCCAGCAAAATGAGCTACCGGTAGCGTCTGTGTGGCAGAAGTAAGTTGTGGGCGGTGGGCTGCAGTTCGATTGTTTGCCTCCTGACCGCAAGGAACAGTTGAATGAACAGTGTAACGATTATACCGATCTTTTAAAGGATGATTTGGTACTAACAAATCTTGTTAAATGTGCAGGGTGTAACAAAAATTTACGGCACAAATTGCAGGGCACATTCCTCACGCGTAGACGAAGAAATTACACTGTATGAACATGGGTCTGGGAACGCTTTCTTTCCATGTTACAACTCATTTTCTCCAACTCATTAATCATTGGTCTCAGATTGTAAATTTTCATAATCGGCATGTATGGGCAGAAGTCAGTTCTCACGCAACTGTTGAAGCAAGTCATTCTCTGTCAATGTTGGTGACTGTTTTGCCTGGCCTCCACGCTCTTCGAACCGAAAGCTACTGGACTTTTATTTGGTTCAAATGGCTCTGAGCACTATGGGACTCAACATCTTAGGTCATAAGTCCCCTAGAAGTTAGAACTACTTAAACCTAACTAACCTAAGGACATCACACACACGCATGTCCGAGGCAGGATTCGAGGACTTTTATTTGTGGGGCATATGAAAGCTCTTTTGTATAGAACCCCAGCACAAGATGTACCATACTGGGGTGCCCGTATTATGGAATTCTGCAAAACCATGCGCATTACTAAAGGGATATATCAGAGTATCCGAGATTCCCTATGACAGTGGGTTGATGAATGTATCAGTGCCCACGGAGGGTACATTGAACATCTCCTGTGAGGAAGAGTTGGTGTGGTATGCCGATGCGTTCTGCGTTTCCCATTATTAATCCATTGGAGAAAATTAGGTGTAACATTGAAACAGAGCTTTTCCAGGCACATGTTCATATAACATAGTTTCTTCGTCTACATGTGAGGAATTTGTACTGCATCTAGTGCCGTATATTTTTGTTAACGCCTGTAGAACTGCGGTGACGGATAAGCTATTTATCAGTCCGCCTATCGCTAGTCTCCACTTCGGATGGAGGAGTTAAAGGGTGTGATAGAGGAAATGTTAGGTCATGGAATCATCCATCCCTCAAACTCCCCTTACTAGGCAACCATACTTCTGGTCCTTAAACCATCGAGCAAATCGAGATCAGTGGTCGATTACAGGGAGTTTAACAAGAAAGTCGTCCTTTGTTCCATACCATTACTAGTTTTAACATACTAGCTCTGGCTGGTTCGCTAGTCCACAGTGTTTGCCACATTGGATTTTAATAAGCCTAAGTGGTTTAATCACATTGCAGCCAACTAGAAGGATTGGAATCTTTTTGAGGTTAGTCGCACTGCCTTTGCTACAAGTGCTACTGTCCCGTCCTAGTTGCTACGTAGCTTTATTGTATTCTGAGATTAATTTTAATTTTGCTTTTCATTTTATAGATGATTCTGTCATTTTAGTAGGAAACGGGAAGAATATGTATAACATTTGATGGCAGTTTACACTCGTCTTGGGATTAACAACTGAAATCGACAACGTCAGAAGTGTCTTTCAGGAAACGTGATTTTTGCGGCTTATTTTGTCGTCAGCAGAGGTTCGAGTGAATCCCGCTTGAACTCATCTTATAAGAGAGTGCCCTGCTCACTCAGAATCCTAAGGGTGTGGTAAATATTTTTGAAAAGTTACCCTCAATTTTGCCCAGTTAAACATACCGTTGAACGAATTGAAGAAAAAGGGACGCAGGTTCTTTTGAGGGCAGGGGATCGCAATAAGTGTCTTTTGTAGGACTGAAGGTCGCTGCGTGCGCTCCCTTGTTAGCAGTTCCTGATTTCGAGAAGCAGTTCATCGTCCAGACTGATGCCTCCCTGTCTATAGTGGCAGTTTTACATCTAGAAGAAGATCAGCTAAGTAGACGGCCAGTTTCGTATGTCCCTGGGGCTATCTACTCTGGAGAAAAATTCCTCTGTGAGTAGAAGAAGACAGTGTGTTCTCGGGAATGTTCTTCCCCGCATGTGCATGAAGGTGCCCGTTTCAGACTCGCGCAGTTTAAGTGCATGGGATAAGGCCTGTGTCCAGTTAAGCTGTAATGTTTGCTCTAGATAAGTTTCGCTTCAATTTAGAGCATGGGCCGCTCCAACTTGAGACTGTTAACCAGGCTTTAAGCTGTATATGTAAGAGACAATTGTACAGAAAGAATAGCAAGGTGGACTTGCCGAATACCGGACTTCAGTTTCAAGCAAGGTATATAAGGGAGACCGATAATGTAATTGTTGATATGTTACGTAATATGTTGCTGGGCGATCAGAGAATGATGGAGATGTTACACGAGCAAGTCAACAATGATCAGATGTTTAGTGATATCTTAGGAGATGTTCCTGTTCTGTTTGAAGAGATCGCTAAATACCAGGAACAAGATGAGGCATTAGGACAAATAAGAGGCAAGCTAACAAGGGTTAAGATATTATGCCTTATACTGTATACTGTAAAGCGAGGAATGATCATCGCTCTAAGATAGCTGTTTCCGCTGAGTTGGTTCCTGTACTGTTTACACGTTAAACCTGTCACCACTGGGTGAACACCTGGGAAGACACAAGATACTCACGCAGGTTAGAGAAGAATTCATTTGGAAGACCGTAGACGCTGATATTAGCGACATGGAGTAGGGATGTCAAACCTTTCCCATTGGCAAGCCACCTCAGGATACCAAGCAATGGATGTCGTCTTCGAAGCCTGCTGAGAAGCAATTTGAATCTATGTTCATGTCATGGGCCCCTTAACCTTCTTGGCTGTTTCTTACCCGTACAGCAATGGCGCTGGCAGCTGTCTACTGGCTGAAGCGAGTGTTCGGAACGTTCAGCGGGTGTCAAAACTTAATGACGGACAATAACGGATAATGCTGCCACGTTTACGTCCACGGCACTTAAAAATGTTTATTTTGGTCTACGACCACTCACTATTATCCTAACCTCTCCTGAGCAGGGAGGGCTTACCGCAGTCCTCACACTGCTCTAACTGCTTGTCGTCACCTGGACTATTCTCGATGGGATGATATACTGCGGTGATTTCAACATCGCCAAACACGAGGCTGAAAATGACACAGCGCGTTTATAAACTGCAGAACCGTGTGCTAATCGATTTTCTGCATTGGAAGGGCAACTAAGTACCAACGATCGTCGCCGAGTATGGAAGAAGATTGGCAATGACAAAATGATGGTTAGGAGGCAAATACGATTCGAGTGGAACAACCAACTACTAATGGCAAGGAACGAAAGACAGACCATCTCTGCGTGTAAAACCGGAAATTGCAAGGCACACGGAGGGTCCGGTGCTCGAATAGCATTGTATCACAATCGAGATGATAGTGGAAAAAATGAAAATCAGTCATGAATCAGTTATGAATACGACAAATGTCGCTGCCAGTTGGGTTTCACAATTGCTCATACCAATCCGTAACGTTTTACGAACTCAGGCTGCAGAGGAAGTGTTGCACGTGTGTCAGCCAATCTAGATGACTCCATGAACCGTCTATTCATCGTCGACAAGTGCTCTCTATGTATTTCTATGGCCACGAGACAAAGGAAAAAGGCAAATAGCGAAAGCATGTTGCTTCTTTACCGCTAGCATATTTTGCCCGTAAGAGGCACAAAATTTTTCCAGACGAGGCATCCAGTGACTTCACCCTCTTTTCTCGGAATAAAACACTATTTAGTAAGAAAAGATTTAATGCTTGAAGCGAGTAAAGTGCTTCTCGTAAAACTTCTGGAACAAAACGTAAATTTTGTTTTTTTTTAAAGCAAATGAGACCTTTTGTAGAGATACAGTGTTTTAGTAAGAAGGTACTGAATGCCTGAAATTAGTAAATACATCTTGTAATATTTTTGGAACTAATGCAAAGATTTGGATTCTCACTGTGGGTTAACATTTTCTAATGTCACACTGTTTTAACAGGAAACGAAATAATTTTGATTCTTTCGCTGGTAAATAGTTATTATCAGAAGAAAGGAAGGGTTTGTTGCATTGTAGTAATAAATTCGTCAACATATTATTGTAAAGAAACAAACAGAGTTGCTATGTCGTCCTTCCATTAGAACCTTTTGATTGTGTCCTCCCATTAATTAACATCCTTGTTAAGGCCGTAACGATTTCGTCGCCGTATGGACAAACCAGAGTCAATACAGCTCAGAATGTTACTGATCCAACAAGGCAAGTTTCAAAAATAGTTTGTGTTTACAGGGTACGTTGCTTTTGTGAGGCGGTCCAAGTTGTGAGTTCGCAATTTGATGATCTGGAGAACTGCCTGGAGTGCGCCTCGGTAGATGCTGCCTGCGACATCTGCTGTCGGCAGGCGCAAACGGCTACTTGTTCCACGTCAGGCGCAGACGCCGGCAGGGACACTGATTGAAGATTAGCCACTGTTAGGCGCGGCAGGGCGATATAGCAGGGCCGCTGAGTGCTCCGTCTCCCGGCTGCGGGTGTCGGCGTAAACACGGGAGCGGCATGGAAATGGCCGCTGAGGAGGCCGGCGCTGTGTCTGGGTGGGCAACGGCGGGAGGGGGTGGGGGAGGGGCGCGATTGTGATCGCGCCCGCTGTCTGCCGATGGCCGCAGCCTCACACCTCGACGAATAAATCACGACCAGCCACCCAGGGAGCGGGCTGCGCATACCTGATGACGACGGGGAACTCCCGGCACCCTGCCTCGTCTCGCCATCACCGGAGCCTCCTCAGGTCTCACCGCGAGAGCTAGAACTGAACTGGGAGCAGGTGTTATTCTAACGTGATTTCGCAGGCAAATGACGTTGACACCGCATGCCGGTCCAGAGTTCTGTTCTGTAGAACTCGTTAAAGCCTGTCACCTTCCTCCTCCCCCTTCGCTCCCCCCCCCCCCCCCCAACAGATACCTCGCCATCACCCCCGCCACCCTTTCTAGCGTGCCACGGATTTCTACGATGTTAAAAATAATAACAATAAAATATATGAATGTTTTGATGTGATCATTTGTTTATACTGGTGCTTGGTACAGTAACTTTCAAGAGATATAGTATGGGTCGAACGAGTGTTTTGCAAGCAATCTACTTTGTAGACTGTTTGCACTTTCCTAGTACCCTACAATGAACAGAGGTCTGCTACAAATTGTTACACGCATGTATTCCTATGAGTTGACCGATTTCAGTTGTCACTTATTGAAACTGTACTCATAGGATACTAAGTTTTGGCGTTTTGTGAAGCGCATGCTTCTAAATTCATAAATATTTAAAACAAATTGCCAATATTAATTTAGCGGTGTTAATGATAGTTCTAGGGTATCTACATCTACATCTACATGGATACTCCCCAAGTCACACATAATTCAATTTTGTCATATGATTACATGATGGAGACCGTGGCTGTTGCTTGAAGACAAATGTTGATGGTGTTGGGATAGCAACCAGCCACAAATTTACTTTCACTTCCTTTATTCAAAGGGTACCGTTACCGGTTTCGAAACGTCGTGATTCATCCTTAGACGGTTTACACGTTTTCTTTGTGACATGTGGTGTGTTTTTTACAGATGAAATGTCGTGAAATGTCGGTTTGGAGTGTTTGTTTTCATAACATTCGTCCAACATGATACATGTATCAAAACATGCGGCGCGTGATAGAAATCTTCTCAGTGACAAATCTAAAGTGTTCAGTGAGAAAAATTTACCTGTCCAACAATAATAGTGCAGTGGGAATGTATTCATATCTGTTGGACGAATGTAATGAAAACAAACACTCCAAATAGACATTTCACGACAAATAATCTGTAAAAAACACACCACATATCATAAAGAAAGCGTGTAAACCGTCTGAGGATGAATCACAACGATTCGAAACCGGTAACGGTACCCTTTGAATAAAGGAACTGAAAGCAAATTTGTGGCTGGTTGCTGTCCCAACACCATCAACATTTGTCTTCACACGTAATTGCCTGCCACTTTGTGGCAATGGAATTGGTGATTTGAAGAAATACAGTAATCAGCCCCTATTTATAATATATGCTTTATTTAGGCCAAAAAACATTTCATGCTTTCACCCAACTTCGGCTAACGTAACAGATGTATATCTTCGTCAGTAAATAGTTTATATCGACTGTAGTCTAATCAGTCTAGCGCCTTAACGCACCGCTTCCGGGAGTCGGGGAGGCGCGCTAGCCACAGATACAGTCCGCTCGGCAGATTAACGACGATGGTCCATGTGCCGGCCTGTCTGAATGTGGTTTTTAGGCGGTTTCGCTTATTCAACCAGATAAATACCGGGCTGCTTCCCACATCCACGTGACGCAGACCAACTGGGTACTTGTACACAGATTCTATGCCGGTGGGGAATTGGGAGAAGGGGGGGGCGGCGGGGGGGTTAAGCAAAAGGTGTCAGGAAGCGCATCCAGCCATTCATTGTCACTACCATTGATTCCACCCACATAACAATGCAGATCCCGTAGACGAATGGGGCAAACCAAGTTTGATGAACGACAAGAAGAAGATGTCTGATTATTCTCACCTTAAAGTCTTAGGTACGTTTTAACTCTTTGTCTCCTTTCTGTGTTCTCTTTCTTCTTCCCCCCTTTCGAAGTTCTGATTAATTTATAGTTATACTTTATAATTAATGCAGTTATTATACACTCTTGGAAATGGAAAAAAGAACACATTGACACCGGTGTGTCAGACCCACCATATTTGCTCCGGACACTGCGAGAGGGCTGTACAAGCAATGATCACACGCACGGCACAGCGGACACACCAGGAACCGCGGTGTTGGCCGTCGAATGGCGCTAGCTGCGCAGCATTTGTGCACCGCCGCCGTCAGTGTCAGCCAGTTTGCCGTGGCATACGGAGCTCCATCGCAGTCTTTAACACAGGTAGCATGCCGCGACAGCGTGGACGTGAACCCTATGTGCAGTTGACGGACTTTGAGCGAGGGCGTATAGTGGGCATGCGGGAGGCCGGGTGGACGTACCGCCGAATTGCTCAACACGTGGGGCGTGAGGTCTCCACAGTACATCGATGTTGTCGCCAGTGGTCGGCGGAAGGTGCACGTGCCCGTCGACCTGGCACCGGACGGCAGCGACGCACGGATGCACGCCAAGACCGTAGGATCCTACGCAGTGCCGTAGGGGACCGCACCGCCACTTCCCAGCAAATTAGGGACACTGTTGCTCCTGGGGTATCGGCGAGGACCATTCTCAACCGTCTCCATGAAGCTGGGCTACGGTCCCGCACACCGTTAGGCCGTCTTCCGCTCACGCCCCAACATCGGGCAGCCCGCCTCCAGTGGTGTCGCGACAGGCGTGAATGGAGGGACGAATGGAGACGTGTCGTCTTCAGCGATGAGAGTCGCTTCTGCCTTGGTGCCAATGATGGTCGTATGCGTGTTTGGCGCCGTGCAGGTGAGCGCCACAATCAGGACTGCATACGACCGAGGCACACAGGGCCAACACCCGGCATCATGGTGTGGGGAGCGATCTCCTACACTGGCCGTACACCACTGGTGATCGTCGAGGGGACACTGAATAGTGCACGGTACATCCAAACCGTCATCGAACCCATCGCTCTACCATTCCTAGACCGGCAAGGGAACTTGCTGTTCCAACAGGACAATGCACGTCCGCATGTATCCCGTGCCACCCAACGTGCTCTAGAAGGTGTAAGTCAACTACCCTGGCCAGCAAGATCTCCGGATCTGTCCCCCATTGAGCATGTTTGGGACTGGATGAAGCGTCGTCTCACGCGGTCTGCACGTCCAGCACGAACGCTGGTCCAACTGAGGCGCCAGGTGGAAATGGCATGGCAAGCCGTTCCACAGGACTACATCCAGCATCTCTACGATCGCCTCCATGGGAGAATAGCAGCCTGCATTGCTGCGAAAGGTGGATATACACTGTACTAGTGCCGACATTGTGCATGCTCTGTTGCCTGTGTCTATGTGCCTGTGGTTCTGTCAGTGTGATCATGTGATGTATCTGACCCCAGGAATGTGTCAATAAAGTTTCCCCTTCCTGGGACAATGAATTCACGGTGTTCTTATTTCAATTTCCAGGAGTGTAATTTAAACATTTTATATATGTTGATGGAGTATTTTGAAATCAGACAGTGATCAGTAAGGTGTAAAAGATAATAGAGTGCCTCATAGCCTTGATAAGTCTAAACTAAAAAAACGGAATCTAAAAATCAATAGAAAACATCGATGCTTGGTTCGCCAAAATCATTAATAAATCAGTCAAATTTCAGACGCAAGTCTCTTTCTAACATCTTGCAACGAGAGATTTGTATTTCGTTTAATTACATTACTGGAGGAACCCAGAGAAAGGAATATGGGCTATGATTGACTCAGCGATACGACAGAAAACGTAAATTGATCTGTCACGAATTGGGTGAGGAAAAAGGGAAAAAAAGCATGCGAGCTAAATATGTTTTATTGAGAACGATTTCGTCACTTCAACTATCCTTACATATCTGTCGCTCAGAAAAAAATGTGAAACCACTACGTGTTGCGTCGCTTCGGCTGCAGTCAAATAATCTGACATTCAACACCCATGTTTAGCGTTTCAAAATAGGACTTTCTTGTAGCTTTATCTTATTACATTTACTGGTGTCACATAACTGCTATATCCTCAGATACATGACAAAGTGGATGTGATTTTGGCTGTCGCCCAGGCATTTTGTATAGTTTTGTGAATTAATGAGGCAGAAACACGACGTAGCTCTAATTAGATTTTAAGACCCATTTTGTGACATAAAACTTATTTTGATAATAAGCGAACATCATATGCACGCAAAAACGTAGGGCATAAATGTTAAGTTTCTCCTTATGGAGGCATCTGAAATGCCACCTTTCAGCCGGCCGCGGTGGTCTAGCTTTTCTAGGCGCACAGTCCGGAACCGCGCGACTGCTACGGTCGCAGGTTCGAATCCTGCCTCGGGCATGGATGTGTGTGATGTCCTTAGGTTAGTTAGGTTTAAGTAGTTCTAAGTTCTAGGGGACTGATGACCACAGTAGTTAAGTCCCATAGTGCTCAGAGCCATTTGAACCATTTGAACCGAGCCACCTTTCAGAGTGCGTCTTAAACAAAATCAGGCACGTGAAAGGACCGAGTCAAGATTTTAAGTACACATCATTTACCGTTTGACAAACTTTATTACCATTAGAAAACATATAAACAGTTTCTGAGGTCAACAACATTTAATTAAAAAAAGGTAACAACAGTTTGGATACGACAACAGTTTTAAAACGAGACACTTTTATCAAATTATTGCTCTTTACAGAGAAGGCTATGAACTAGAGACGTTTAATGTCAAATCACGACCAAATGTTATAACCATTGAAACCACAGACTATACATATTTTACAAAGGATGCAACTTGTGAAAACAATAACGGGCACAAATAAGTTAGACACAGTTGTCCATCACTTTTGGCAAGAACGTTACTAACTTGCCCCACTGGGCTGACTCAACATTTAAACAACCATGAAATTAAGGTACAACGGCCTGAATTTTTGGATTTACAAAAAAAAAAAAAAAAAAAAAAAGAAAGAAAAAGAAATGTCAGGACAAAGCACTGTCTCTATACATCCAGTGAGAAACAAATTTCGGCACCGTAACTAATCTTAGAATTCAGTGAGAAGAAAAACAAACTTAATATTTAAAAGAAAAAAAGTTCAATATCAAGGAACTCCATCCAACCAAGACCGGTCACAATTAACATCGAGCGGCCAGAATGTTCGGCAAAGACAAACCCCTTAAGCACAAGGTTTAAGCCACGCAATGCAGATTAGATGCTTTCCTCTTACAAGATTTGACTGGTAACACCAAAGACAATAAACTGAACCCAAAAGGATGATGACCTGACGTATAAGAAATAACTAAAAACAATCTGTTTGACTCCAGGTACCGTTCCTAGGAAATGCAGTCAACTGTGGCCAAACCAAGCGAGAGTTGCCCAAATCCAGTGCTGTTACAGCCCCCGACATTAAAAGAAAGGAGCGGTGGAGGCAGGGAACTGTCACATTAAATAAACTACTAAACCAAAAGAATGAGCACTTCAAAGCAGGAGCAAATTCCCGTAGTAATTTAAAAAATGTGGCCAAGTTTAAAAACGTGTTGCACTTTTAAAACAAAGGGTACCAAACTGGCATAGAATAACAGGCAGCTTAGGCCCTCAAAATGAGAACATCAGCAGTTGCCAGCCGCGGTGGCCGTGCGGTTCTGGCGCTGCAGTCCGGAACCGCGGGACTGCTACGGTCGCAGGTTCGAATCCTGCCTCGGGCATGGGTGTGTGTGATGTCCTTAGGTTAGTTAGGTTTAAGAAGTTCTAAGTTCTAGGGGACTTATGACCTCAGATGTCGAGTCCCATAGTGCTCAGAGCCATTTGAACCATCAGCAGTTACATAAAGCTACTAGATTACAATTACTAAAGTTAGCGAGTGGCGACCTCCAGTGACCGCTTAGGCCTTCAGAATGAGTAAATCCGCAGTTGCATGAAACAGTCAACAGATTGCAATTACTTAAGGCGAGCGGCGACCTCCTCGGCGAAGATGGTGCAGGCCGTGACGCTGGATCAGACTGAAGGCGTGTCTAAGTCGGGCCCACCACTGCCGCAGTTACAACGCTCTGCACTGTGGGAATCACAGAAGATGGTAGAACAGAAGAATGATTCCAGGAGTGCTGCCGAGCATGGACGAATAAATCTAAACAACCAGAAATTTACGACTCAACTCGGTTCCTCTACGGTTTACAGAGGCATCGGGCAGGAGACAGGCGGGGCAGTGAGAGTGTTACACTTGTTAACTTTCGTTATGAAGCCTTCAGCTGTCATTTGTTTTCCACAATTCGCTACTAGTTTCGGTCGCACACTTGGTCAGTGCGTTACTAGCTGGTGATGTAGACTTGCTTCTTGACGAAGATTATTGTACACAATTATTTTTGTGAGAAATTTTTAAGTGGTGGGCTTAAAAGAGCAAATTACTTTTGTTCAAATTATGGCATAATTTTCCTGCCGTTTACACCAGATAATCCTGATAGTTATCATTGACCGACACTGGTAGTGAATTGTGCAAAATAAATGACAGCTAAAGGTTTCACCATGAATTTCAACAATTATTTGGCAGCTGAATATCCCTACCTGCAATCATACATAAACCCTTATACGGCAGGATCAGTCAAAAGCACTCCATCTTCAGGCCACATCTGGCACATCAGGACCATCCGACCGCCGTGTCATCCTCAGATGAGGATGCGGATAGGAGGGGCGTCAGCACACCGCTCTCACGGTCGTTACGATGGTTTTCTTTCACCGGAGCCACTACTATTCGGTCGAGTAGCTCCTCAATCGACATTACGAGGCTGAGTGCACCCAAAAAAATGGCAACAGCGCATGGCGGCGCGGATGGTCAGCCATCCAAGTGCCGGCCACGACCAACAGCACTTAAGTTCGGTGATCTTACGCGAATCGGTGTATCCACTGCAGCAAGGCGGTTGCCTAGGATCAATCAAGCTCGCTTGTAGAAGTTCTATCGAGCCTTTCAGAGAAGAAGAGGGTTTGCTGGAACCAAAATTCAAATTAATCAATTTCAGAAGACTTGAGTGAGTTTTCGACCAAGAAAGCCGTTGTAGACACACAAATATCCCGATGTCCAATTTTAGTACGCTTCCCCACAAATTCACGCCACGTGGCCCTCTTGACACCGACAAATCGGGACGTCGCCGCCAAACACTACCGGTTCCAGCTCACTGCTTCCCGCGTCAACGCTTCGTTTCTCCTATCGCGACACCCCACCATGTAGCTTACACAAACAGTGCACTCTGCTGTATACTGTGGCCGTGAACTCATGCGGATGAGGCGGGGAATTTGTAAAAGGAAAGGGAGCTGACACGGTTCAAACACGTAACAGCTCCTCTAACAGAAAGATAAAACAGTAAATTTGAAGATATTGTTCACTGTAATTGATCTTGGACGGCTGCATTTAGCACAATCTTTTTCAACCACCAAACAGCGGACCGCCTAACAAAGAGGAACGCTACTGAAGGACAGTTCCGTCTTACACCAAGCCCAGTCTTACTGTCTCAAACCTACAAACAAGAGAGATGTTTGTCATGACTAGAGCCGCAAATGGCATGTATCACAGCGACGTAAAGGCAGACAACTAGCGACCATGCATACATTCCTAAACCAGCGTCATGCTGTGTCCATCATTCGAATGAAGCTGGGGCAAGGAGGTTAACCTGCACATTTGTATGGATTAAAATTGTAGCTTCTGGACATTGTGATGAGAATCAATCTGTCGTGGCAGTTCTGATTCATGGAATACTGAATGCCCTAAACAAAAGGAAGCGCAGGAAGTACTGTGCAGGAAACTGGTTGCAAGCGGTTTTCCCCTACCTACAAGTGTTACCTCGCTACTCTACCGATAAACAGGTACAAGTTGATAGCGGAATAATTGAAAGAAGCTTACACACAGATTTAAACTTGGTATTACAAGCTCTCACGCCTCAAGGTTACTGTTGCAAAAAGTCAATATTCAGTAGAGCTTCAGCCTTTTAGCAGCTTATCGGTTGTCCACAGTTCATAAACATCGTTTGGTCTAGCGGTATTCTAACTTACTTGTGAGTAGACTAGTGCTTAAAAATTTAGCGTAAGTTTTGGGCCTACATTTTAGTGCATATATTGGTGCGAGGCAACTTTCTCGGGTATCGTCTTGCCGTCAGAAAAGCCACGTCGCCTAACTCCGCTTAAATCTGATGTTCGAACATAGCATACAATTTATATCAGTGCTTTAGAGTTTGCGTATATACTTTCTGCTGTAGATGTTGTGTAAGCAGAGCTTCAGTAAAAAGTAATTGTAATACATCCATTTTCAATAGAGAAATTTATTCCTATTCTAAGAGTTTCTCTATCTTACGATCTTAGGCTATATAAAAACTCCGCACGGCAGATTTAGTATGTGTTTATTCTCGTCATGTGTATTTTGCTTACATACCAACTTCAATAGCGTTATAATAGAGTAATTTTTTCTTTCGGGAGGATCCGTTTGCATTTTCTCTGTTACTCCTGTCTGCTTCGTTTACGTTTTTTGAGATCTTATTCAGGTTTCATTCACGGTACGATATGCGTAGGGAACTTGCTTCTTATGAGCGGACACAAGCAGAATTCGCCGCTGCCCGTAAACAGCTTGAAACTGCGTTGCCCATTGTCGACAGGCCTCTGGCTACTGGTCAAAGTTGCAGCAATATCGGAGCACCAGTGATGAGACCTGCGACACCTTTGTTGCTGTTGTAATCCTCTGCTGACCTGACTGTCGCTGCATCTTCAGAAACGCAATATTGGACCGCTCTGTCTTCAGTGAGTGACGAACACTGCGGTTCGCGTGTTACGGGGCGAAAGGTGAAAGAGGGAGTAGGCCGCACGGCTGGCTCCCTACGTCGTAGCAACAGGTGCGAGGTGCTACTCAATGTTGATAATGCTTCCGCGTCAGCTTGAGATGCCTCTCCTGTTAGGCCAGCGGCTGATTTTCCTGACAGCCCTTCTGCTGCAAACAAGAGGACCGCGAACGACCGTGGCTACGATGCTACAAATAGCGAGCTCAGCCGACTCCTCGCGTGCACTGCTATCTGCCTTCACCAAATCAACCATCTGCCTGTAGGAACTGAAGTTGAGTTCAGAATCCAAAAGGTAGGCGTCATTCGACTCGACAAATGTCACTACTTGCAGGCAGTTGCACATAGTGCACTTTGCAGCTACCGGCAGGGCCCCCTCCACGTCTCGGACGAGACCTGCTCCAGGCAACTGCATTGAGAGCCTACTGGTATTTTTCCCGCAGTATGTGCAGTAATCACTCATGGATCTCTGGTGACGAATAAATACCGAAGATCGTCATATGAGCAAGAAAGTCATTCCTAGCTTTATGTTTGAATTTCTTTATTGCAACTAAGTCAGCCTGAATGCTGCTTGTTATTATAATAATGGTCACCTACCTTCTGCTTGATTATACACACATCAAAAAAGTTTAGCATCACCCCGGTTCCCAATACTTTAGAAGATAGACGTTGACTGTAGATATTGTATCACACACACAGTCCCTTTGACTGCTCAGATATGTCACTAAACCCAAGGATGTAAACAACCATGCATGAGCAGCGCTTATTAGAGGAAGAAGTCCGACAGCCGATCAGTTCCAGTCATTCCACCAGGAAGGAGGTACACGGCTCGTGTTGTCTGTAGTTCAACCTTACCTATAGGGTCAATACCGCGGTTTGATCGCGTCTGCATTTTTACTTTCTGCCAGGAACGGCTCTCAGGAAGGGAAGTGTCCAGGAGTCTCGGAGTGAACCAAATCCGTGTTCGGGCATGGAAGAGATACAGCGAGACAGGAACTGCCGATGACATGCCTCGCTCAGGCCGCCCAAGAGCTACTAATGCAGTGGATGACCGCTGCCTATGGTTCGGAGGAATCCTGACAGCAACGCCACCATGTAGAATAATGCTTTTCGTGCAGCCACAGAACGTCGTGTTACGACTCAAACTGTGCGCAGTAGTCTGCCTGAGGCACAACTTCATTCCAAACGTCCATGGCGAGATCAATCTTTGCAACCACGACACCATGGAGCGCCGTACAGATGGGTGCAACAACGTGCCGAAAGGACGGCTCAGGAATGGCATCACGTTCTCTTCACCAATGAGTGCCGCATGTGCCTTCAACCAGACAATCGTCGAAGAAGTGTTTGGAGGCTATCCGATCAGGGTGATCGCCTGAGACACACTATCCAACGAGTGCAGCAAGGTGGAGTTTCCCTGCTGTTCTGGGGTGGCATTACGTGGGGCCGACCTACGCCGCTGGTGGCCATGGAAGGCGCCATAACGGCTGTATTGCCATCCTCCGACAGATAGTGCAACCTTATAGGCAGCATATTGGCGAGGCATTCGTCTTCATGGACGACAATTCGCGCCCCCATCGTACACATCTTCCTTCAGGATAGCGGCATCGCTCGATTAGAGTGGCCAGCATGTTCTCCAGACATGAACCCTATCATTCATGCCTGGGATAGATTGAAAAGGGCTGTTTATGGACGACGTGACCCATCAACCACTCTGAGGCATCCACGCCGAATCGCCTTTGAGGTGTGGCACAATCTGGACCAACAGTGGCTTGCTTAACTTGTGGATAGTATGCCACGACGAATACAGGCATGCGTCAATGCAAGAGGACGTGCTACTGGGTATTAGAGGTACCATGTGTACAGCTATCTGGACCACCACCTCTGACGGTCTCGCTGTATGGTGGTACAACATGCAATGCGTGGTTTTCATGAGCAATAAACAGGGCGGAAATGATGTTTACGTTGATCGCTATTCCAATTTTCTGTACAGATGCCGGAAGTCTCGGAACCGAGGTGATGCAAAACTTTTTTTTCATGTGTGTATGTCAAATTTGTATTACTGATATTAAAACATGTTCAAAAATCTTGGAGTACCTAGGACTAAGTGTTACGGAGGTGCTTCGGGAACTCAAATGGGAATCCCTGCAGGGAAGGTCGGTTCTTTTCGTGAAATACTATTGAGAAAATTTGGAGAACCGACATTTGAAGCTGACTGCCGAACGAGTCTGCTGCCGCCAACATACGTCGCGCGTTAGGACCACGAAGATAACATACGAGAAATTAGGGCTCATACGGAGGTGTACAGACAGTCGTTTTCTCTCGCTCTATTTTGCGAACAGAACACAAGGGGAAATAACAGGGTACCCTCCACTAGATTGGTTTAGATTAGATTAATTATTTATTCCATAGACCCATAAAAGAGGGAATCCTCCTGGGTGTGGAACATGTCAGGAACTACGCATCCAACGGTGGCTTGCGGAGTATCTATGAATATGTAGATGTAGATTGATATCTTTGCACTGTCAGTGTCGGTAACAGGCAAATATGCTTGAGATTAAAACATTTTTGGAAGGTGACTATCAATAGCCGTCAAGTAATGTATAAAATGCATGTTTGACCATCAGCCATTTATTTTAAACCCAATTATCGACCGGTTTGTCATGGACCGTCTACTCAGAGCAGTACTACTCTGTATAAACTTGTTATTGGTATGTTTGCTTTGAAAATTCTTGTGTCGTATGTTGATATGACAAATGACAAATGTAATATTGTGGCTTAAACCTTTTTAACCCTTATCCGTGAAGACGATCCATGACTTAAACCGGTCGATATTTAGGTTCAAAATAAAAGCGGTTGACGTTCAAAAATGCGTTTTATACATTGTTGAGATTCTCTATTCCCAGAATGAGTGAACCATCATACATATAATTAAGTTTGTACAGAACTCTCAGTGCGCAACTCCTACTCACACCTGGCCATTTTTTAATGAAGAAAGATGAGCGATTTCTAGTTTTTATAGATGTTCTATTAAACCATGAACTAATGTGTCAACGCGACAGCTGGTACTGTTTATTTCTAATAACCATCTTTGAAGAATAATGAAGCAGTTAGCAATGCATCATGAGTACTGCCTAGAACTCCGTCTCAAACAGGGAAAGCTAACTAACCACCCCGAAGGCAGACACTTGTCACAAAACAGGCTTCCTCCACACCGCCATACCGACGTTTCCTTCGCCCACAATGTGCACCCCCATTTAAAATCGACCAAATTAAAATGTGTGCACTATATGTGAGCACATTGGAAATCACTTGACTGTCGGATACCTTACTTCTTAACTGGCAGAAATTGCAAGACTGCAAGTTGCCAATATCTTGTGTCTGGCGACTGGAATTAATGACAATAATAAATGCAGTGCAGGCCCTGCAGCAGCGTAATAGCCAGTGCCTAGATACTATTGTCCCATTTTGTCATTAGTTCCTTTATTGTTGCGAGATGAATAATGAAACAATTTCTGTTCTATTGCGAGAACAACGTACATCTTGGAGAAAGGACTTTCATGATATATTTCAGCATATGTGCTCTATACGTCTCAACTGTAATTGTCATAGAAGTGTT
Organism: Schistocerca cancellata; assembly: GCF_023864275.1. Lineage (NCBI taxonomy): Eukaryota > Metazoa > Arthropoda > Insecta > Orthoptera > Acrididae > Schistocerca > Schistocerca cancellata. Next base: position 204,952,713 of record NC_064630.1, read on the forward strand.
GTACAAAGTATGTGTATAGGGGGTGGACTTTGTGAGGAAGATGTTCATTTTTTCACAAACTGTTATCTCCACTACACTGCGACACACGTTAATGTCAGTGTCGGGAAAAAATGTAATTATTGGCAGGTTTTGTAATTAGTATCACGGTCTTAAGAAATAGTGATAACAGTAATTATCTTTTGAAAATAATGCAGTTGAACCCTTCTGTTTTTACCCTCAGAAAATAACATTTTACCACCAAGCGGGTAATTACACCCCTGTTGGGAACCACTGTTGCAGTAGTACTCACGTGACATGCTCTTAGCCCGATAATAATAATTCTTTTCTCTTATGGTCAGGTCTGAGAAACGAAAAGTGATTTTGCTACTTTATGTTCCAAAGTAGTTACTGAAACTTCTTCCCATCGCCCTGTGGATTATATGAACAGGTGTTGGTTGTTACACTGTGATAGTGTTCATTCTACAATTCAATCTGAAAATGAAATGAGCTGTATTTATTTCCCCATTACTACAATCTAACTACATGTTCCTTATCTCCGTGGAAGTATACTCAAATTTTCCAAATAAAAAACGCCATAATTATCATAAATGAAGCAATATTAGATTACGTAAGTATAATGAATACACTTCAATCTTGCTAATGTACTGTACAAAAACAGTTTCAGTACTACATTAAAAGTTACTTATCTTTTGGCCAAACTGCCAGTACCAAAAGTCCAGAAACTATTAATTTTACAGAAGTAGTACTAGGAATCCTTTTGTTACAGGATGTAACATTATGTGATTGCCCTACCATTTTAAATCAATCACTAACCGAGGAGTCGCTCGGCAACAGCTACAGTTAACAAATAACGTTGCGAGAATGTAAAAAGCGAACGTCCTGTGACGTGAAGTGTTTATTGTGGAAACGCCGTCAGAGATGCAGTGAGCTATTGACTTTGAAAGCCTCTGCGCGAAAGGCGGACAAAAGAAGAACACTTTTACACATTCTTTTGATGTACGAGATATTCTCGATGAGCAGTTATTCTTCTGTCTCTTGTAATTTGTGTCCGACACGCATGTATTGCCACCGTATTATTATTGTTTAAAAAATATTATTTTAGTGTAATGTGAAAGTGCCATACTGCACTGCAGCAGATTTATGTGAGAAGCTATATTGTGCGACGTGTATCTGGAAATGTCGAAGGATGTAAGTTCGTTATCTATTGATTGCCATAAACTCAAAGTTAAAAGGAACTTGTGTATGGACTAGTTATTTAGTACAGAACATATGCCTCACTGCGTCATGACCATACGCATTTAGTTTTCTTTCATGTTTCTGCAAAGTTTGATGGTTCACAGTTATGAATTGTTTCGTCGAAATCGGACGGAAGTTGCATACGGCGAAATATTTTCTCCACACCTTATTCTATTGGTAAATGCATAATAAACTTCGGTCCCTTAGCAAATTCATGTTGAGCTGTCCAAAAACAGTTATATATTCAATAGTCATTTACCCTCCCCTGCAAAGCAACTTCCGACTGATCAGACGATTCAAAAAGAAACAGCCGCACACAGTCGGCGTAAAATTCCTTACCAGTAAGGGTATTCAAAACCACTACAATAACTAGTTATGTCTATTGGCCTAAAATACAATATACATCATTCTATGCTTTTCTCTGCAAATATACAGGGTGATTCAAAAAGAATACCACAACTTTAAAAATGTGTATTTAATGAAAGAAACATAATATAACCTTCTGTTATACATCATTACAAAGAGTATTTAAAAAGGTTTTTTTTTTCACTCAAAAACAAGTTCAGAGATGTTCAATATGGCCCCCTCCAGACACTCGAGCAATATCAACCCGATACTCCAACTCGTTCCACACTCTCTGTAGCATATCAGGCGTAACAGTTTGGATAGCTGCTGTTATTTCTCGTTTCAAATCATCAATGGTGGCTGGGAGAGGTGGCCGAAACACCATATCCTTAACATACCCCCACAAGAAAAAATCGCAGGGGGTAAAATCAGGGCTTCTTGGAGGCCAGTGATGAAGTGCTGTGTCACGGGCTGCCTGGCGGCCGATCCATCGCCTCGGGTAGTTGACGTTCAGGTAGTTACGGACAGATAAGTGCCAATGTGGTGGCGCTCCATCCTGCTGAAATATGAATTGTTGTGCTTCTTGTTCGAGCTGAGGGAACAGCCAATTCTCTAACATCTCCAGATACTGCAGTCCAGTTACAGTAGCACCTTCGAAGAAATAGGGACCAAAAACTTTATTGGCTGAAATGGCACAGAAAACGTTCACCTTAGGCGAGTCACGTTCATACTGAGTTGCAGCTCTCTGCTAGCTCTGCGAGTCGATTTTACTGGGCTGCGAACAAATGCTTGCTGGATGCTTGCTACATTTTCATCACTCGTTCTCGGCCGTCCAGAACTTTTCCCTTTGCACAAACACCCATTCTCTGTAAACTGTTTACACCAACGTTTAATACACCACCTATCAGGAGGTTTAACACCAACACCGTACTTCGTTCGAAATGCACGCTGAACAACTGTCGTCGATTCACTTCTGCCGTACTCAATAACACAAAAAGCTTTCTGTTGAGCGGTCGCCATCTTAGCATCAACTGACGCTGACGCCTAGTCAACAGCACCTCAAGCGAACAAATGTACAAGTAAATGAAACTTTATAGCACCCTTAATTCGCCGACAGATGGTGCTTAGCTCTGCCTTTTGTCGTTGCAGAGTTTTAAATTCCTAAAGTCGTGGTATTCTTTTTGAATCACCCTGTATTTCCACAGCCGATTATAGTTGTATGTTAATGCACAAAAGTAAACATATTGTTATAAGGAGTGACACATTTCTCTTCTACAAAACCGGGACAAGCATATTATCAATTAAATATAGCACACTGCCGATGAAATAATAACTACAAATATATTTGGTACAGTTTTAATATGAAATTCTGCATAATATATTACAATTTATGTTTTATTACGCCAGTTGTAATTTTGTAATGACGATCAAGGTATTTCAACATTTTGTCACTGGAAATTAACGCATAGAATTCAGAATAACTGACATTTACCACATTGTATTGGATGTCAAGTGTGCGCTAATAGATGCCAGCATCAACTTATTTCTGTCTTCAGACTAGTGAGCAATCATTAGTGAGAGCACTGTCTCTATATTTTCATTGTGACCAGGAAGAGAGAAGTAAAACTACTCCATTTTCAGTAGTTCGGAACATTGACCTTCTGACAAACAGATTTTGAGGTACAGTAACCATTTTATGCTAGCTGACAGATCACTGAATTCTGCATTTGATTTATTTTCTTTCATAAGAGACCTTAATTTAATGACCTGATTAAACAAAATACTCTCATTCGGTTTCTAATTACTATGCTCATCTAGCCATTTGAAAGGATATTTTACCCGCTCCCATGCCGTTTTCGTCTTCAGAAGTAACCAATCAATGCGTTGTATTTGTGATAGAGGCTCCATTTAATGAGATACCGTACTCAATAGTTGTTTTATAACATTATATGCATTCATCTTGAAACTTCAGATATTGTGCTTTTGACAGACCATCTAGTAAATCCTTCGCTTTTGTACTTACAAAACCAGCATTCCATTTTCTAGTAAAGTGTCAGTTACTTCCTATAGAAACATCCCAATCTTATTCAGTGAAATCTCTCTCATTTCATTTATGTCAATGGACTTTCCCTGTGCCATGACAAACCAGGAAAAGCAGAATTTTATCCAGTGACTCGAAATAAGATTTTTGTGGCTCAAATATATATTAAAAAAAATCTTTCAATTGCCGGAAATAAATTTAACCATCTTATTAAATCAAAGCTGTAACATTACAGGAAGACAGTCAGCACCAATTTGTAGACAGTTATGTAATATGTAGCTGGACACCCAACAACTACAATTGGTCTATCTAATCCAGACTTCAGTTCTGTAAAAATATTGTTCCGACCGTTTCTAGCCAGACCCCCAAAATTAGGATCTATAGCCCCCATACACATTTATTTTCTCATTTATATTCTTGTGTTGTATTACATTACGATAAAATAATTTATATCAGCTTATTCATTCTTACACTCAACCAGATCTCACTGTTTTGTGTGAATACCTTCATCATGTGACAAAGTGTTGAATAACAAGAGGAAATATTTTACGATACTTATGATTACAAACATTTGTACTAATACTAACGAAGACTCATTTGGAAATATCTTCTTTCAGTTCTGCTTCTATTGAAGGCGAAATTACATTATTTACCACTACTTCAGTTTTTGTCTTACAACTGTAAAATGTTTTTGCGATTCCCGAATCACTGAACGTTGTTGGTAATAACTTGCTTGTGCACATGGTGGAGCTGTTGAAGTGATGGTGTCTTACTGAGTGAAAAGCAGACGTTGCCTCTGCAGCAGCTTCTTTCCTTCCTCCTGACCTATTATTATTGAAATAACTCACCAATTACTCACTGGAGATAGCAGAACTCACGGCACTCCTTTGCTTCACTGTGCCTACATAATCACTGAAGTCACCAGCCGGGTTCCCAAGCGCGATCGAAAAATATCAACTGTAAAGACAGGTACTGTCAAAATTGCTAAGTATGACTTCTGGGAAAGGAAATCCTACTTATTATTCTCCAATTATTTGTCCTGTTTCTAATTTTAAAAAAGGAAGTACAAAGATACTTACTTGCAGAGTTTACATTCCGATTCATGTTCGCTTCGGTCTCGTTTCACTGAAGGTAATTCTCTGCCTTATTTATTTTTAAACGTTGTGTCCGTTTTGTTGCCACGTCCTTAAAAACGTCAACTTAATAACCCGTTGAATGTAATGGATTCCCACAGATTGTGCTTCTTAAAACATAGAACGTTGAACAAGATTCTTTCAGTATTGCAGTTGAAAAGGAAACGGTAGCACCGGAATACGTGGAAGGAGGTTATAATTCTGTAGTTTACTTGCCTCGTCGGTAAGTGAAATGTAATCGAAAATTTTTGAGTCTCAGCCATTCCAGTTAATCAAAGAGATAGGGCGAGCTTTTAAATATTATTTCCTGATATCTCTGTAAAGGGATTACTTTTTAAAAATCTCGGACTTTTACTTACCAGACGGGCATTATTTATGCCACTAAAATCCCGCCGGCCGCGGTGGCCGTGCGGTTCTGGCGCTGCAATCCGGAACCGCGGGACTGCTACGGTCGCAGGTTCGAATCCTGCCTCGGTCATGGGTGTGTGTGATGTCCTTAGGTTAGTTAGGTTTAAGTAGTTCTAAGTTCTAGGGGGCTTATGACCTAAGATGTTGAGTCCCATAGTGCTCAGAGCCATTTTGAATTAAAATCCGATAATCCCGCTTTTCTGGGATTTATGTTAGTAATATTATTTTTCGCACAACACGATACAAAAGTTTCACTCTATATTTGTGAGATAGCTCCAAGTATGTCATTATCAGTTCACCAATTTTCTCTGTATCACTGTGAATCTGGTTGGAATTTATCGATAAACTTTGTGGCCGCTATGTAGTTTTCGTATAAAAAGGGTAGCATGTGAAACAACTTTTAATTTGAAGTGTTGATAAGTGAGCTCGAAAAATAATAACACGCCTTCATCTGAGAGAGAAAATTCCATTTGTACATTCAAAACAGGTATTAGAGGACGAGAAAGCCTGCTTGTGGAGCGGCACGCACATCATGTTAATATTTCGTAGTCTCGACTGCGCCGTGACCACAAAGACAAAGGAATTCATGATTATTCTCACCGGTTATTGTTTCACATCGCCTGCTCAGTTTACGTGAAAGTGAAATCGTTACTCGACTGACCATCGACGAACAACACAGAGAAAGCACACTCGAAAATTGTATCACGCCCAGTTCTTATTTACATCTAGTCGCTATATTGAAAAAAGGTTGCTGAGTGTCACAACCGATACATGCAGAGATTAAAAATGTTTGTCTATATCTTTCTCACGTTCCAATAGTGTGTGTGCCTATGTCAATGTTTTTCTCAATTTACGTTTAAAAGCTACTTATATCTTAAGAAAGTTTTAACGAGTACATGTTTGGTTCATGACCTCGGATCCAGAATCGAAGTTTTAAAAGCAGTGATAAATACGTGTTTCTCACCTGTACAGGGTTTAATTTTATCAAATGTGTTAAGCAGTTTTGTAGTACCAGTAGTAGTGAAGCAATCTCCGTCACACAAACGTGTTGTCACTTAAATGTACTTTTCGTCACACATATCACAGCACTCCACCACATTGTCAGTAAAACTGCACATTTCTGGTTGCGAAATGTAATTCAACTTTTGTAAGTTAGATTGAAGAAATGAAGATTGGGGCTTAGAATTCCGTCTTTCTCGGACTGAGCAAGAATGGGGAAGGAAATCAGTCGTGTTCTTTTCCAAGGAACCTTCCCAGCATTCGCCTTAACTGGTAATTGAAACAAGAGCTTTGTTAATGTTTCATTGTTGGATAGTTCGTTTTAACAATTGTTATTGTTAGTACTGGTATTGGAGGTAAGTACAAAAAATGACGAATGAACAGTCGTTGTAGAATACACATTACCGTCCAAACCGTTGACACCATTATTGAATGCCTAGGTGAGTCAGTATACTAGCATAGAGAATAAGAAGTGTAAGACAGCAAAATATCGGTTACCAAGGAACAGGACCCCGACTAGATGGAAACTTAATTGAAAAGTTTAAACTAAATTAGGACAATATTTGAGACTGGAATCAGAGCCAGTTCATTATCATATTTTTCAGTTATGTCGCAAATGACTCCTTTATGAACGCATGTTTTTGGAATGTATTTTCTTGTGTTAGATTTTTTTTTTCGCTGTTAATTGTGACCTATCCTGTACAAAATGTGATTCAGCTGACCCTGCTGCTGTGTTTTATGCAACTCACAATACCTTCAAACACTACACGCAAGATTTTTATGTTCTTTCGCATGTGCGCACTATTACTGCTACAGGAAAGAGAAAGGATTTTTTGTGGAAAATTTAATATTAAGTTTTATGCTGCGATGGTATTTCAATAGACGCAGTAGTTTTCGAGTTATTCAAGAAAAAGAAACAAGACTGATCTTGAAAGAATTTTTCTTGAATAACTCAAAAACCGTGGCCTCTAGCGAAAACGTATCCCAGTACAGAATTTAACCACATTAAATTTCCTACAAAAAGGTCCTGTTCATTTTTTCTGTAGGACCTATAGTTAGAACTTAGCAAGTGAGATAATATTAAAATCTTCCATGTGATATCTGAAGGCATTACGAGCTCCGTAACCCCAGTGGAAGGAGCGGTTTAATCATTTCGTGTGTAGTAACAAAATTTTTACTATAATGTTTGTAAACAAATAACCAATCCCGGTGTGGCTTATTGATTCACGCAAATATTTTCATGTGTCACTATTCCAGGGATGCGTTGGTCAGTTTAAATTGGACCTGTAACTCATGTCAGAACCCAGGTCCATCGCGTGAAAAATACAAACGCTGCCATCCCTCTACGAAGGGAGATTATTACGTTTATGACATGTGTATACTGAGCAGAGAAATCAAGGAAAGGTAACTAATATCCGAATGAGCGCAGTGAGAGGGTGGTGGCGCCAACGTACGCCTTATACACCCATCGAAAAACGTTTTGCATCACCCCGGTTCCCAGAACTCCTGAGAATAGACGTTGACTGTGGAAATTGTATCACAGACACAGTACCTCTGACTGTCCAGAGATGTCACTAAACAACACCCCCCCCCCCCCCCCCGCCCAAAGATGTAAACAACCATGCATGAGCAGCGACTATTAGACGGAGCGGGGTTCCACAGCCGATCATTTCCAGTCATTCCACCAGGAAGGATGTATACGGCTTGTGTTGTCTGACCTAGAAGGTCAATACCGCGGTTTGATCACGTCCGCATTCTTACTTTCTGCCAGGAAGGGCTCTCAACGAGGAAAGTGTCCAGGCGTCTGGGAGTGAACCAAAGCGATGTTGTTCAGACATGGAGGAGATAGAGAGAGACAGGAACTGTCGATGACATGCCTCGCTCAGGCCGCACAAGGGCTAATACTGCAGTGGATGACCGCTACCTAAAGATTATGGCTCAGAGGAACCCTGATAGCAACGCCACCATGTTGAATAATGCTTTTCGTGCAGCCACAGAATGTCTTGCTACGACTCAAAAGGCTGCATGATGCGCACTTCACTACCGACGTCCATTGCGAGGTCCGTCTTTGCTACCATGACACCATGAGGCGTGGTACAGATGGGCCCAAAAAAAATGTCGAATGTACCGCTCAGAATTGGCATCACGTTCTCTTCACCGATGAGTGTCGCAGATGCCTTAAACCAGCCAATCGTCGGAGACGTGTTTGGAGGCAACATGGTCTGGCTGAACGCCTTAGACACACTGTCCAGCGAGTGCAGCAATGTGGAGGTGCCCTGCTGTTTTGGGGTGGCATTATGTGGGAACGATGTACGCCGCTGGGGGCCATGGAAGGCGCAATACGTGAATCCCATCCTCCGATCGATTGTGCAACCACATCGGCAGCATATTTGCGGGGCATTTGTCTTCATGGATGACAATTCGCGCCCCCGTCGTGCACATCTTGTGAATGACTTCCTTCAGGCTAATGACATCGCTCGACTAGACTGGCCAGCATGTTCTCCAGACATGAACCCTATCGAACATGAATGGGATATATTGAAAAGGGCTGCTTATGGATGACGTGACCCACCAACCATTCTGAGGGATCTACGCCGAATCGCCGTTGAGGAATGGGACGATCTAGACCAACAGTGCCTTGATGAACTTGTGGATAGTATGCCACGACGAATACAGGCATGCATCAGTGCAAGAGGACGTGCTACTGGGTATTAGACATACCAGTGTGTACAGCAATCTGGGCCACCGCCTGTGAAGGCCTCGCTGTATGATGGTACGACAAGCCGTGTGTGGTTTTCATGAGCAATAAAAAGGGGGGGAATGATGTTTATGTTGATCTCGATTCCAATTCTCTGTACAGGTGCCGGAAGTCTCGGAACCGAGGTGATGCAAAACTTTTCTTGAATAATACATGTAGCTTGTGTAGAAAAATGTTCTCTAAGCAGCCATGGCCGAACAACGAGGGCACAACGAAAGTCGACGAACAAAGAGCAGGTCTAGAGCTTTTATGTAATCATATCACTGCGCAGGTTACGACAAAACTGATGTTCCCGCTCTGCTCTCTGATCGACAATGTAAATTCGGTTTAACTGTTAACAATGAATCAAGGTGCACGCACTGGGACTACTGTAACCTATTTGTAAATGGTTGTTTCGAGATATTCCTCCATGCGTGAAAAACACGTATTTGGTATTTGGTATTTGTGATCCGTGTGCCAGCGCTAGAGCTGCCTTGCGGTAAGCATGAAACGGTTTCATGGGCAGCACGCAGTCCCACTGGACGCTGTTTCCTTCCCATTGTACTAAAATCTTGATACAACCCACAGGAAGGTAATTCCAAATCCATCAGGGACGCAGTTATGAGTATTCGCAGAAATTTATGCAAGAGGGAATAGAATTCTAAAACTGCCACTGATGAGTCAGAGGAATGTCAGAGGAATGTCGTGTCCTCAGGAGTTAACATCAGACGAATTACACAACGCTTACGATATATCGAACGTCAGCTATTCAATATTTTCTTGAAAGTAGAATACTCTGATCCCTAAATTTTTGAACATGGATGCAAAGTACGTCTCGCTGCATCAATAACCTCCCCATCACCCACGTACTGCTTCCAGCGAAATGCGTCCTTCATTGGGCTGAACAGATGGAAGTCGGACGGTGTGAAATCCGAGCTGTACGGTGGATGAGGAAAAACAGTCCAATGAAGTTTTGTGAACTACTCGGTGAAGTTAGTTTGGCCTTTTGTGACAACGAACACGCTGAACTCATTTCTTCAATTTCCTGAGGCTGTGTGCTGTCGGCTGGCACGCGGGAGGACGGACAGGTTTGAGCGATGGATCTTGTTGCGATGATTACAGACGCCTCGCCCTACAACTCATCATGCCTTTACTGTCCGATCTCCGTAGACAATCTACAAGCGCTTACGAATTTCTGCGATACACTGGTTTTCCGCCAAAAGAAACTCAGTGTTAGGTCTCGGCTTGGAACGCACCTTCGCTACAGACGCCACTTTAAGGGGCTACGTATAGTACCGTCACCTATCGTAACTTCATTAAACTATAGCAGCTGAAGCGGGAATATTTCACGATGTCCCGCAACAAATTCCAGTTTTTTTCAACCTAAACTGGCCAAGAAAAAAATACATTTTTGATCACCCCTCTTATTAATATGGATATTTATACTACCTTTCACATAAAACGATTTGTATTTAGATATTGACATGGTTGAATGTAGGATAACGAATAAATTAGGAATTAGTTGTAGAAAATGTGCACAAAAGCTATTTTTATTTATATACAAATAATCTTGGACTGATAATGAAAAAAAACTTCTTTTAAAATACGTCGGTGTGGCCGTGCGGTTCTAGGCACTTCAGTCTGGATCCGCGTGCCTGCTACGGTCGCAGGGTCGAATCCTGCCTCGGGCGTGGATGTGTGTGATGTCCTTAGGTTAGTTATGTTTAATTAGTTCTAAGTTCTAGGCGACTGATGGCCTCAGAAGTTAAGTCGCATAGTGATCAGAGCCAAAATACGTCAATATAATTGCTTTATTACGTTAGTTCCATGCTTTCTATTTTTCTAGGTTGACTAGCGTGATAAAAGTTGAACAAAATGTGTTTTGAAATCTACATTTTTGAATTGTCTAGGTAAGGTTGAAACCGGAGGAGATAAAGAAACCCTCGAATTGAGATCCAGGTATACGGCAATCATTTGTTGTTTTTGATCAGTGTCGGAATAGTTCCTTCGTGCAGCTCGACAAACGCTGAATGTCGTACGAGAGAGAGACAAAGGAGAGATTGGGGACGATACACTGATGTGACAGATGTAACAAAAATCGTGGGACGTCGTAATTTCGTGTCGGACCTCCTTTTGCCTGGCGTACTGCCGTAGCTCGACGTGGAATGTATTCAACAAGTCTTTGGAAGTCCCCTGCAGAAATATTGAGCCATGCTGTCTCTATAGATATCCATAACTGCGAAAATGTTGTCGGTGCAGTATTTTGCACACGAACTGACCTCTCGATTGTGTCCTATAAATGTTCGATGGGATTCATATCGGGCGATATCAGTGGACAAAATCATTCGCTCGAGTTGTCCGGAATGTCCTTCAACCCGATCGCTAACAATTCTGACCCTTTGACGTGGCTCATTGTCAGCCATAAAAATTCCATCGTTGTTTGGGAACGTCCACGAATGGCTGCAAATGGTCTCCAAAACAACCGAACACTCAGGGGACCCAGTCTGTTCCATGCAAACACAGCCCGCATCATTATGGAGCCAGTACCAGCTTGCACAGTGCCTTGTTGACAAACTGGCTCAATGGCTTCGTGGGGTCTGCGCCATACTCGAACCTATCAACTGAAATCGGATCTAGTTTCACCAGGGCCCGGTTTTCCAGTCATCTGGGGTCCAACCGATACGGTCGCCAGCCCAAGAAAGGCTCTGAGGGCGATGTCGTGCTATTAGCAGAGGCACGCGCGTCGTTCGTCTGCTGTCACAGCCCGTTAACGCTAAATTTCGCCGCACTGTCCTGTCGGATGTGCTAGTCGTACACGCCACATTGATTTCTGTGGTTATTTCACGCAGTGCTGCTTGTCTATTAGCACTGACTACGCTAACACCGTTGCCTTCGGTGGTTTAGTGAAGGCTGTCTGCCTCTCCGTTGTCCGTGGTGAGAGGTAATGGCTGAAATTTGGTATTCTCGGCACACTATTGACACTGTGGACCTCAGAATACTGAATTCCCAACCGATTTCCGAAACTGAATGTCCCATGCGTTTAGCTGCAGCTACCGTTACCTGTTCAAAGTCTGTTAATTTCCGTTGTGCGCCCACAATCACGTCGGAAGCCATTTCTCATGAATCGCCTGACTGTAAGTAACTGCCCCCCCCCCTCCCCCCGATGCACTACCCTTTTACGCCTTGCGTAAACGATACTGCTGCCATCTACATATGTGCTTGTCGCTATCCCACGACTTTCATCACTTCAGTGTATAACAGCAATATTCCGTAAGGGTTCGCATCTGCAACGACTGACAAACATCTGTGAAACCGCTATCATGCCAACGGAACAGCATAGTTTACCGTGAATAGAATCACAATACAAACCTGAGATATAAAGTGCTTGTTAAAGTCAAAGTACTTTCCACTGCATTCGGCAATGCCAAATTTAGTATTAGTAGCATCATACGTAATTAATCGTTGTTTGGAAATCAGAATTCTGTTAGAAGCCCGCTTCCCAGATTACAGAAGGGAACAAAAAGTGGCTCTAAGCACTATGGGACTTAACATCTGAGGTCATCAGTCCCCTAGAACTTAGAACTACTTAAACCTAATTAACCTAAGGACATCACACACATCCATGCCCGAGGCAGGATTTGAACCTGCGACCGTAGCAGCAGCGCGGTTCCCGACTGAAGCGCCTAGAACCGCTCGGCTACAGCGGCTGGCGTAGAGAAAGGAGCAAATGCCTATTTTTGCCTTCCCCCTTTCTTCCTTCACCATCATCACTCCTTTGCGGATGTCTATGGACTCAGCTATCTACCTCACGACCAGGCCATTCCTTGTGGGTGCTACATTTTTCCGAGATCTTACCGCGATTCCACAGTTACACAAGATGACCCACGGCTCTATACTGGCAGACGTAGCAGATTTGGATCCGGGTGTCAGAAACGGCGAAGGCTTGTAGAGTCTGCGGGAAATGGCTGGTGTGTAGGCGGAGGAAAGAAAGCAGGTGGGAGTCGGGGCGGCGCGGTAGCCGCGGCGTGGCGTGTAGGGCCTGCCTTGTATCTGCGCCTGACACGTCATTAGGCGAGAGCACTCGCAGGTGGGCCGGCCATTAGCATGCGAGAACACGCCAGCGCGGCCAGACCGGCTGGAACTTTAATTGGGGCGTTGTACGCCGGCTATTAGGCGGCGCCGCGGATAGACTTGTCACGCGCGATCTCACCCCTCCTCCTCCCCCCCCCCCCCCCCCCGCCCATCTCACTCTAATGGGATCGTTACCGCCTCGGGCCGGGCGCTGACCCCCCAAGAAACACTTGCTGCTATCTCCCAATTTCGTTTCACCCTCCTCCACGAGCCCTGTGCTCGCGTTAAGAGCTCGTGTTCCGTTTCCGCTCCAGTGCTAGCCTGCACCCACCTGAAGTTGCTAGCGCAGAGTGCGGTGGGGCTGTGGTAGGACACTGGACTCGCATTCTGGAGAACACCCGTTCATACCTCCGTCTGGCCACTCAAAACTCCGTAGTTTCCCTAAATCGCTAGAAGAAAATACCTTTACGGTCCCTTTGAAAAAGAGCGGGGCCACTTTCCTCGCCCATCATTCTCCAACACAATCTTCAACTCCGTGCCGGCCGCTGTGGCCGAGCGGTTCTAGGCGCTTCAGTCCGGAACCCCGCTGCTGCTACAGTCGCAGGTTTGAATCCTGCCTCTGGCATGGATGTGCGTGATGTCCTTAGGTTAGTTAGGTTTAAGTAGTTCTAAGTCTAGGGGACTGATGACGTCAGATGTTAAGTCCCATAGTGCTTAGAGCCATTTGAACCATTTCAACTCCGTCTTCAAGGAACCCGTCGGCGACGGGACGTTACGCTCTTATCTTCCTTACACTTGAGGCTTTTTCACAAAATTCGGCTCTAATCTCCATCGCCATCCTATAACAAAAAAAATTTCAACATGCAGTAGAGCTATGAAACTACCGCAGACTGTCATAAATAAGTGTAGACTACTGTAGTTTTGCTACTAGCTTTGTTCAGTTAAGGTCGTACCCGCATTACCTGTTGCTTACCTATTGGGCGTTACCTCATAACAATCGCTTTCTTCTCATTTGCCATCAGTGTCTTACTAGATTCCTTTAGAAACAAGAAGCGGAACCGCCTAGAAACTGACTGAGGATATATGAAGAGCCGAATAACTTACAGAACATTTTTGTGCAACATAGTTATCCTGTCTGTTGCTTAAAAATAAATAGAATTTGTAGCAAAACTGAAATTATTAATGTTTAATTCAGGTTTCTTCTAAAAAAATGTTGATTTGCAGCATGAGAAAGAGGAACGTTGTAGTAAAAAAAAAGGAAAACAATACATATTTATAATATAGCGCTAGAAAACGCAATTACCTCAATAAAAATATAAAATAAAAGAAAACGCGAAACAAAAATGTATCAAACATCGCTTTAACACGTCGTCAAACTTATATAAAATATGTTTCTATTATTCATAAATAACTTTCACATGTATCAATAATAATAGGAAATTCTTATCTTTGATCATGATGAAGAAAGTTCTATTGAATACAAAATAACAACAATAATTATATACGTTTTTTATGTTTGTACATGTTAATTGTATTTGTGTCAAAAGTAAATGCATCGATTACATAAAAGTGCACAAGATATGTGATCAACTATTTTTTGTTACTAATAAAATGCAGTTTCTATACTGTAAGGATATAAAATACGCCATAGACTAACACTGAATCATGTGCGGTTCTAATTATGTGGAAAAAAGAGAGAGAGAAGTCGTCGGCTTCCAATTTCTCTTACACTTTCATTTATATTCCTACACCTACCACTGCTACCAACACTACCGATAATCCTACCATTTACTGAGTCATTTATGTACCGCACCAAAACGACCGAGCCATAGTTTTGGTAGAGAGCAACTCTATCAAGCAGTTACCAAATACAAGGTGTTTCAAAAAGATTCACATAGTTTCGCAAAATTATATGTTTCACCTGAATGTAGAGAGCTGGCGTCAGTTTTAACTCACATATGGGAGTTTTCCTTTTAGAAATAAGTCCGAGTTTGCAAGGTTGTGTTTTCTTACCTACCTGAAAATAAACTCTTGAGATACTTCTTATAAAGGGTGAGCAAAAAAGAACACCGCTTCCCAGTTGGCAATTTTGTCTGCACGTGCGCGCGCAGGCAATCGGTCACACGCTGGCAGCATTGAATGGAGCGGGAAATTCTGTTACAAAGGAGAATGGAGTGGGCAAAACCGTGTCCCTGTGGTAGAGCTTTACATTGAAACGAAGTCAGTAGTAGCGACCCAACGAGCATCCCGCACATTAAACGGTCGCAGGCACGTTCCGAATGGCCATACCAGACGGCATAGGATGGCTTATTGGCGGAGTTAACGGTCAGTGCGTGATGGCAAGTCTCCCGGCCGACCCTGAAATGTGACGATACGGGAAAACGTCGACGGTGTACGGGCACCAATTCAAAAAAGTCTTCGACGATCGCTCCACCTCACATTGCAGGCTCTAAACATGAGCTGCGGCTCTGTACCGCGCATTTTACACCCAGATTTGCATTTACGACCCTACAAGATATAGATAGCACAACGCTTAAGGCCCACTGACAAGATCGCACAAGGTCGGTTTTGCAATACGTTGCTAAAAATTTGGGAAGCTAATCCAAGAACTGTTGGCAGCTTGATGATGACTGACGAGACACACTTCTTACTGTGAGGAGCAGTTAACAATCGAAACCGCCGTTTCTGGGGGACTGAGAACCCACAGGAAGTCGATGAACAGACGCTACACAGCCTGAAATTAACTGTTTGGAGCGGATTCATTACAGCTGGGATCGTCGGACCATATTTCTTTCGGGTCGTCGATGGTGCAACATATACTGTGACTTCCGAGCACTGTGTGTCCATGATTCGGACTTTTGCCGTCCCTGTGCCACAACAGCATCCCGGTCCAACCACGTGGCACACATCGCCCGGCTGTCTGTCACGAAAGAAAAACGTGAACGGTTTTCTGTACGTCTAATCTCCCGATATGGTGATGTGAACTTGGCCGTTACGTTCATCCGATCTGACAGCTCCAAATTTCTTCATGTGTGGTATCTTAGGTCCAGAGGTTTTAAAATCGTCCTGTAAACCTTCAGGCGCTGGAGGTTAACATCCATAGAGAAGTCGCCGGTATTCCAGTTTCTTTACTGGAGAATGCGTAGTATCATCACAGCTGGTCTACATGGGCGCTCCGATAAAGGCGACGCTCATCTGAGTGATGTGATCTTTAAGATGTCAGTGCTATACTCGTATACCGCATGACGCCCAAAGACGTCTGCGTTTGGAAATCATAAAGAACTGCGATAATAAAGTTTTTTTTAAACAGTAAAAAAGGTAATTCTTATGGAACACCCTGTATTACGTTTAGGAACAAAGTTCTCACTTACGTTTCACAAATCTTCAATGTGCCTCCACTGGACAAACGACAAACATCGAGACGAAAATTAAACTGGTCACATACTTTTGAAACAAAGTCTGGAATTACAGTGTTCGCTGCCGTCATTATATTACGTCGCTGCCGTTCACCAGAAGCTGTTGAAAGGGTAGTACACAGAATCTCTCACATGCTGCGTGACCTTGGAGACAAATCTTGCAATGTGAGATCCGTACTCCTCTTACTGCCGATCCATTGTTGAGGCAGCTAGTTGTCGAGATATGCTTTTACGTGCCTCTCGCACAGTTGTACCTGAATTGCACCTGTAGAAAGCAGAACTTAAAACGCCTTATGTTGATGTGCTATCGCTAGCAGAACCCTACATACCACCACATGAACCAGCAGCCACATGAACCGGAAACTTACAACTGCCACCTAGGTAAAGTTTTAATATTCGAAGGTTAATATTTATCCCACATTTTCATCTTCAGTTACGTAGAAGATACAGTCTTGAAGCATTGCATTAGGCGTTCTAAAACACCCTGTTTTGCTTTTTTTTTTTTCTTTAATGCCTGTATCAGAGCACGGAAACTCCATTTTCACTAAAAACAATTCGACGCGCAAGTCGCCGAAGTGGCGTCAATTCAAAAGACTTGCACCCGGCGAAGTGGGTACCCGACGGGAGGCCCTAGTCGCACGACACTTTTTTTTTTCTAAAAACAATTGGCATCATTTGATGCTGTACACGTAGTGTACTAATGACATGGAAAAATTCTCGGACATTCTCGGTAAGTGACTGAATATTATGTGAAGACTACAATTAAAAGGCTCAGAAACGACAAGGCGGCAGGGGAGGACAGAATAATAGGAGAATTAATCAAAGAGGGAGATGAGAGTTTATGCTTAGAGATATATAAACTGATCTAGCTGATACGGAAGAACGAAACATTGCCAGAATAATTGAAACTGGCTGCAATATGCCCTATATACAAGAAGGGAAGCAAAATGGAATATGGTAACTGCAGAGACTTCACCTTGCTGAATTTAACCTATGAGGTACCTTCCATCATTACCCTAAGAAACCGATCACATGTTCACCCTAAGACAAATGTTGGGAAAACTCTGTGGGTATATTAAAAATATCTATAGTCTGTTCGCCGATTTTCAACGTGCATACGATAGCATTCACAGGAATAACCTGTACAATGCACTGCGTGACTTCAGGAAGGAAGGAAGATTGGGTTTAACGTCCCGTCGATCGAGGTCATTAGAAACGGAGCACAAACTCGGATTGTGTCAATGCCCTTTAAAAGAAACCACAAAATAAATCACAGCAAATCTAAATCTGGATGGCCGGATGCGGGTTTGAACCGTTATCCTCTCGAATGCAAGTGCAGTTGCTAACCACTGTGCCACCTCGCTCGATCACGTGACTTCAGAATCCCTGAGAAGCCAGTGGGAATGGTGCGAACTCTTATGGATGGGTGCTACAGTGAGGCAGGACTCATACAAGAGGGAGCTTTCGCATGTATTCTGTTCAATGTCATCTTAGAGGAAGTAATAAGGGAATTTTAGCAACAAGAACGGGCTGGAGTGCAGACAGACGGTATATATGCACACGATGTAGTACTGCTAAGCGAATAAATCCATAAGGCGGAAGAAATGTATCAGGAAATTGACAATTACGCACAGAAGGTTGGTCCAAAGGTGAAGCGAGGCAAAACAGAGTTCATGCAGTTAGGAAGAAGATAAAAGCAGGAAGAATTGCTTGAAATGGATGGCATGAGGTTCAAGACTGTTCACCACTTCAGATTCTTTCGATCTTGGTCTACCCACAACAACAGCGTAGACATGGACATCATGAGGGAAAAAAAGCAGTGGGAATGAAATGTATGCGCTCCCTCAAGGAGAAGCTCAGTTTAAAATTAACATCAGCGGATACTAAGATGAGAATGTATAATATAGTGATATACTCAGCAGTCATGTGTGGGATCAGAAACCTGGAGCAAGAATAAACAAGAAAAGATAAAACAACTATTAATATTTGCAACAAGAGTAATTAGGAAGATATGGGAAGTGTAAAGGAGAATGGAAATGGAGGAAGAATGAGGAAATCTACCTCTTGACGCTTCAACCAACAATACTGCAGAAGCTGAACAGGAAAAGACTCCACTGGTCGGGCGTTGTAGCCCTTGTGCCAGTGGAAGACAGATGAAAATAGTATTTGACGGGAAACCAAACACCAAACGCCTCGTAGAACGACAAAGGCTGGATTGACGACCTGTCGAGGGACCTGGCAGGCCTGGGGATTGAAGACATGGAAGAACCAAGGAATGGAGGTAGTTTGTGGAACCAGCGCGTGGTCTGCAGGTCATGTGACCGCTGTCTATGTATGTAGCTGTCCAAAAATACCGCTCAACAAAATTATGGGATCACTTTTTCGGTACCCCCTGATTGTCTCCCATTGCGCGGCAGAAGTTTGAGATTTGACTCAAAGATGCCTACAGCCTTCCTCTGTAAGAAGCGAAAGCGTGGAGCCCTGCGACGTAAACCTCGGGCTCAACGACGCATCAAACAGCAAGGGTAGACACATGCGGAGAAAGGACCACAGCTCAGAAGTCCATATGAGCTGTAATGTTGGTAAAAGATTTCATACTGGCACCAAATTTGATCACAATTCTGCCCAGCGTCACTGGGGACGTGTCACCTCAGCGGCTGAAATCTCGAGGCTTTCGTATGTGCGGCCGACAGAACATTTCAGAATCGACGTCAAAACGCCTGTCAAGGAAACCACCCCTTGCCTTGGAGTGTTGACTTCCACACATTTCGATGTCGGAATGTGCGGTGAGCAACAGGACACCATTCTTAACAAGGTTCGACCCTACTGCAACCCCCAGGGCTTTACGAGCGTGCCCTAAGGACATAAAAATAATCCCATTGAACGAGATCTGGCCCCTTTGCAGCGTAGTGAGACCGCAATTTTTGCTCTGGTATACAGGGCAGGCCCACTAGGGACAGTTCGAAACCATCTCAGTTCGGCCTTGCTGGTGCTCCAGCGCTTGAAAGTAGGCAAACTCCACCTAAGGGGCTGTCGAAGGTGTTGCCTAACGCTCAGCTGATACAGCGACCACGAGGTTGAACAGATGTCGAAGTTTCTGACAGGTACATCCGTACATTCTACTACAACAATTTTTTATTTACAGCAACACGGCCAAAACCATACAAAATCGAACAATTTTTTATTTACAGCAACACGGCCAAAACCATACAAAATCGATAGACTCGACAACTTTAAACGAAAAAATGTACTAATTTCTGAAATCTTTACGGTCATGCCTAATCTGATCACGTTTTCAAAAATGTCATAAAATATTACCGTGCTGTACAATAGCAATACGCCTGAATTTTCTAATTTAATTAATGATAGTTCCAAGAGATGGAAAACACATTTTTCAGAGGCTTGTAACGTAGCGCAAATCCGGGGAATGATTTAAAATAACAGAAAATGAAACCAAAATAACAAATAATGGCAAATCTCTTAAACATCTTTTTTTCGTCTACATTTGTGTCAAGAAATGCGAGAAATATGCTTTTTCAGAAGAAAAAGCAGCTTCCATTTTGAGACCGTTTTGAAAACTGTTGGGCAAGATTAAGTAAGTTGCCCAGATGGGGAGAAAATGTTGATGTCACAAAAATAGAGTGCAGCACATTACTAATCAGACACTTTTTAAATACCCAGAAATCGTGTTGGGTAGTATGAAATTCTATGTTGCAAGCCAATGATTAAGTTGCAACCCTCTGAGGTGATTAATAATGAACTTACACAAAACAATCTTGTCGAAGTTCAATGATTTTTTTTAAATAAATTGCAAAAAAGGAAACTGGGTTAAAGTTTGAAAAATACAACTTATTTAAGTGAAAAAGTAAACGTTTTTAATAACTGCCGGAATCATCATCATCATCGCCATCATCAAGATTCCTAGTTAAAATTCTTTTTGTTTCGTATTCTTTGCTTCTTTGCAGAATACACAACTAGAGTTCGATATCTTATAGCCACTCACTCAACAAAACACGTACAGTAACAAACACATATTTCACTTCCTGATTTCTTCGCACCGACGAGCCATTGTAGTCGAATATCTTCTGTCCTTAGACAAGCTATAATCTATGGACACTCTAAGCGAGCGTCGTTACAACGCTCAAAACAGCCTACTACCTCATGCCCTGAAGTGAATCGGGGGACAAGGGCGTAACAGGTCAATAGCAATTGTCAATCTCAGAGCGTAACAAGCGCCGGACCATTCTTTTCGCGTTTGGAAGTATAAGTGACATCGAAAACGTCTGAAAACAGTCTCTGCTGATCCACCGTGGACACGGGACAGAGGCCGGTCAGATATTTACCAAAGAAAATCATGAAACAGCGGTTGTTTTCAGAAGTTGTTGTTTTATTTAGACGACTACTTTCGGCACCTCATTAACGCCATCTTGAGGCCCCTATGCACTCCGTGTATAGAGAATCAGATACATCAATTAATGCATAGCTGGAGTCATCAGTACCTGGATTCCATGAATTTTTTGTGGAATGTGTACTTCACATGCGTCTATGCATGCATCGATGTATCTGATTTCTATACATGGAGTGCGTAGGGCCCGAAGATGAGATTAATGTGAGGCCGAAACTAACCGTCTAAAGAAATAACAGCTTCTGAAAACAACCGCTGTTTCATGATTTTTCTTTGGTAAATATTTGAAAACAGTAGTTTAATAATCCCGATAGTGATCCAAAAGGTTTTAAAAACCTGAGCCGGGTGGCCTTAATATAGTTCGGTCTAACTTGTTGACGTTTTTGAAAACGTGATCAGGTGAAATGCTACATGCTTAATATCTGAAAATAAATATTTTCGTAATAAAATGACCAAATCTAAGTAAAAATTTAACATCGGAGGTTTTGTAATAATACTATCTGGCTATTACATAGCAGGAAGCTGTGAAGTTCTGACCGTTACTGCCAACTTAGTCGATGTTTGTATTACCTAATCTAACGATTTTTGCCGTTTTGGCAGTAACGTGATGAGACGTGGTTTCGGTCAGAGGCTCTTGTATTGTTAGGTCTGCACTTGCTACTTCGTCGTATTATCGTCCTCATAGCACAGTCAGGTGGTTACGGTCAGAGAGAAATTACGGGTGATATGCAAAGGGAATTATTTATCGTTCCTCCACGCACAAGTGATCTAATTGAGAGGCACTTACCTCTTGAATTACAGACACGCTTCTGAAACTGGATGTTAAATAACAGAGCTTAGTCCAGCAAATAACAGATATAACTGAGCGTTTCCGCGCTGTGTTTTTTGCTTCGCGCTGTGAGAAAAGTGTTACTGCCATACAGCTTAATGAAATAGAAAAGCACTTCATTTTATGAAGATTTTAATGTGATTTCCATGATACAAGCCAAGTACGCATGTCTTCACTGAGTTGTCATGTGCACACGTGGGTTTTTCGTGCTGCATAAATCGCTAATCACATGACAAATTGAATGAGCTCTGTATATTTTGGAGCGTGTGGGTTAACTATAGTGATTTGTGTACACTAACTGTCGTTTCTTTTTGCAGTAAGGAAATTTAATCTATGATGCAAAAGAGGATATGTATCGCCCATATCCATGCAATTTGCCAGGCAAATTTAAGTAAGGCAAAGTAGAAGACAACTCTGACTTTCAGTGAGCGTTGATTGTTATAACACAGTGCTGGAAGTCTGTTGAATGGTTCCTATGTGTATAACTTATGACAACCAACAGTTTATGAACTGATGACATGCGCGACGAGCACTAGGGCATCGTAGGCGAAAATTTAATCAAAAATATTCTTTACTCACCAATAACTTCACCAACGCAGAGGACTGTCGAGAAGAACCGTACGTTGCCATAAGACTTCAAAGAAGATTCGGAGCCGGCCGCGGTGGTCTCGCGGTTCTAGGCGCTCAGTCCGGAACCGCGGGACTGCTACGGTCGTAGGTTCGAATCCTGCCTCGGGCATGGATGTGTGTGATGTCCTTAGGTTAGTTAGGTTTAAGTAGTTCTAAGTTCTAGGGGACTGATGACCACAGCAGTTAAGTCCCATAGTGCTCAGAGCCATTTGAACCATAGCCATTTGAAGATTCGGAAAAGTTTTCATTTCCAGAATGTCCTATCCAGCCTCAATAAACTATAACACGGTGACGAGGAAGTAATCTACGAACCTCTCACCGTCAGCAGCAACAAGTTAGCGCGGCACGAATGGCACCCAAACTATGAAACGGCTGGAACGACGAATGTTGTTCAGTGAGCCGTTCCTCATCCTGTTTGCTACAACAGATCTGGTTCATGTACTACAGATGAACCTACTCCTTTTTCACAATAACAGATTACGCCCAAAGATTACGTGGAAGTTGATATACGATACAGAGAGCATCATGGTGGCACATAGACCACTAAACAGGACCCTTTCATCTTAAATGGCAGTGTGTAGATCCATTCACTTATATGTGTTCATTCCATGTTAGGTCGAAATTGCAGCTCAACACCAACATATTTCCTGGGTATCCCAGCGACTCTGCGACAAAGTTATCGAGTTTCTGTAATCGGTTTCAGAGTGGATATTCAGCTAAAGATCTTCTGCCCCGTTATTCCTGTCGTAATTAGATGCTACATGGACTCTTTGAAGAATGGGAGAAAGATCAGTTTCAGGTCAGGGAAGGGAAAGGGATGTGGAGTGCTACTAGATGTATGAGAGTGACAGGAAAAAGAGCGCTAGACGTTAACAGGACTGCTTACAGAAAATTTTGCAAAATTTGTGGCGGGGTGTTAAGGGACCAAACTGCCGAGGTCATCGGTCCCTAAGCTTACACACTACTTAATCTAACTTAAACTAACTTACGCTAGGGACAACACACACCCAATGCCCGAGGGAGGACTCGAACCTCCGACGGGGAGAGCCGCGCGGACCGTGACAAGGCGCCCTAGACCGCTAGGCGCTTACAGAAAGGTTTAACTGCTATTTGACTGCATGATGTGCTTTATTACGCGTTCTAGATTCCAGCCTATCCTTTATCAAGTGTTATACTGGAGTAAACGAATACACAACAAAAGTACAAATAGCAGAAAGACAGGGAAAAAATATTTTTAAAGCATAGGTTACATGGTTTGTTTTCTTAATTACACGTTAAAAATCATAAATTTGATCTTTCCTGGGTGAAAGTGAGAACATCTTTGTGATATGTTAATCAGCTGATGGCTTGCATGACTTATTAACAGGATAAGGCTGTGAAATAAAATGAACAACCAAATCACAGGTTTACACTTCCTTTCACTGAGTGTAGGCAGCAAACAATATAAACATGAGTAAAATGATCGTCAAAGATCAACACAGAGAGATCACAGTCTGCACCATGTGATGTATGGTACGTCGGGGAACCAGGTAGTGGACCTGTTTGTTTAACAAGCTGATTGCATTACCTTTGCAACAGGTACGGAATTCCAGTGTTTAGAATATATGACCTGGAGAATTAACTTCAATGCGTGTATCTAAAGATCACGACGTACACCATCGTATTTTAAGAGCCATACAAGTTCTACCTTCCGAGATCGTTAAATATTTATACACTGTCCATTATAAAAATAAATAGTCATAAACATATTTAAGGATTACAACCACCTTAGACAATAGCGTGTTTGACACATGGTCCATTATGCGTTATATAAAATACATCGTTATAAACAACGTTAAAGGTTACAGGCCCCTTTACACAATAGCTTCAAAGATTTTCATAAAATAGCAAGTATTCAAGAAGACATTTAAGTCTGATAAAGTAGGTGGAGAAAAAGGGGGCGGGAAAGGAAGAAGGAGGAAACCAATGTACATGATGTACACATTGTTACCCATATATATGATCTATATTGCAATATTACTTGTTGTTTGTTGTTGTGGTCTTCAGTCCTGAGACTGGTTTGATGCAGCTCTCCATGCTACTCTATCCTGTGCAAGCTTCTTCATCTCCCAGTATCTACTGCAACCTACATCCTTCTGAATCTGCTTAGTGTATTCATCTCTTGGTCTCCCTCTACGATTTTTACCCTCCACACTGCCCTCCAATGCTAAATTTGTGATCCCTTGATGCCTCAAAACATGTCCTACCAACCGATCCCTTCTTCTAGTCAAGTTGTGCCACAAACTTCTCTTCTCCCCAATCCTATTCAATACCTCCTCATTAGTTACGTGATCTACCCACCTTATCTTCAGCATTCTTCTATAGCACCACATTTCGAAAGCTTCTATTCTCTTCTTGTCCAAACTAGTTATCGTCCATGTTTCACTTCCATACATGGCTACACTCCATACAAATACTTTCAGAAACGACTTCCTGACACTTAAATCTATACTCAATGTTAACAAATTCCTCTTCTTGAGAAACGCTTTCCTTGCCATTGCCAGTCTACATTTTATATCCTCTCTACTTCGACCGTCATCGGTTATTTTACTCCCTAAATAGCAAAACTCCTTTACTACTTTAAGTGTCTCATTTCCTAATCTAATTCCCTCAGCATCACCCGACTTAATTTGACTACATTCCATTATCCTCGTTTTGCTTTTGTTGATGTTCATCTTATATCCTCCTTTCAAGACACTGTCCATTCCGTTCAACTGCTCTTCCAAGTCCTTTGCTGTCTCTGACAGAATTACAATGTCATCGGCGAACCTCAAAGTTTTTACTTCTTCTCCATGAATTTTAATACCTACTCCGAATTTTTCTTTTGTTTCCTTTACTGCTTGCTCAATATACAGATTGAATAACATCGGGGAGAGGCTACAACCCTGTCTTACTCCTTTCCAATATTACTTAATCACATTTTAAGATAAAAAGTTAGCCTATTAATTGTTAATAAATGGGACAATTCTTCATTTTTAAATATAGTAGTGTACTATGAATGACCACTTGTTCCATTATCTAACAGAAATAATAAAGTATAAAAGACAATCATCACTTTTGAAATGAAGTTTCATACAGAAGTAATTGCTCCATTATTTTAGAAAACTAGGTCAAAAATCTGGGAACAATACTACATAGTTAATTAGGGAAGATTGCCCAACATCCAAAAAACGTTTCATGGAACCATTTTGGCGGCCAGCCATGTTTCAGAAGATACAACTCTGTGGTTAAATAAGAAAAAAATTATTCTTATTATTTTTTGGGTGGTAATATATGACACAAGTTATACAGGGGCACAGCATAGAGTATTTCTATGGGTGCTAAGTAAAGTCCATAAGGAAAGAACACTAATTTAAAAGAGCAGAAGCGAGTGTGGGGGAGAGGGAGGAAGGAGGGGAGGGTAAATGGGAAACCATAAGAGACAAAGCAAAGAAATAGCAGGTTGGAGGGAAATTGGAATGGTAGGGTGGAGAAGTAGGAATAGTTACAAAAATTGGATGTATGCGCGGTGACGGATACGGGGAGGGGGGTGAAAGGTAATCCGATGTTCACAAAACTATTGAATGACATTCTTACATTTTCTAATACATATCTGAGGAATCCCTGTTGTGATACGATTGATCAGTGGACATATGGACATAATTACCACACTGCAGTTAATATGGTTAGAGCACTGATGCTTATGTCGTTGTTCAGTTGTCCAAGTTACTTTCATCCAATGCGTCGCTGATTTCAAATGTTTGATGTGAATCTACGTCTAAATCTACATTTACATCGCATTCAATTTGATAACAATACTTCGAAGAAGCCAATAAAGGCAGTCGGTACGGCTTACGAGACCGTCTTTTCCCCGCCTTCTTTTGATACACTGAACGGCAGCCTGCTCATTGTAATGGAAGATAGAGCCACTTACAAACTAATGAAGCCCCACTCTACAATCGAGAGTCTGGTGTTATACTGCCATAGTATTATATCACTGCGATCGGTCATATTAAAGCTGTAATTGGCTAAACGAGAGGTTATGTGGAATAGCGGAAATAACTTCTAGAAGTTGATGAGAATTCTGCATGAATAAAAACTCTGTACTCCAGACTCCAGGGGTGGTGGGGGGCAAGTGCACCCTCTTGCCCTCCCAACTCACCACCCTCCCTCCTGCGGACTGCTATAGATAGTAACGTCATCAGTGAATGTTATCGTTGATATTCTTTCACTCTTGAAACTTCCTTTCATTTCTGTCATTACTTCTTCGATGTAGGGATTGAACAGTAGAGGAGAAGAACCACATCCCTGTCTTGCATCCTTTATTATCCGAGACGTTCTTGATCTTCCCGTTTAATTAGTCCCTCTTGATTATTGTACACATTGAGATTACCCGTCTTTACATAAGGCTTGTTCCTGTAAGTCACAGAATTTCGAACACCTTGAGCCATTTTAAACTGCCGAACTCTGTTTCAAGGACAACAAATCCAACGAATGTGTCTTGATTTTTCTTGTACCTTCTGTTCTACTTACGGCTCGTTAGCCAGACACACATGGACAAACTTATTACCAGCCTCGCTCACGTTTCACACACGCGCAGCACAGCCCCTCGATTGTCTACCGTAATTCGTTAGTGAAGTTGCTGAGACATTGAGGCAAGTCGAAAGTAACACGCCATTCAGCAGAATGATTTTGAGTCTTTGTAAGACGGGCCCTGTCGCCGCGATTACTCGGAAGACGGCCCAAATGACCTACTCGCCGCACGAATGAGATTAGTTGCTGAGCGCGCCGAGGCAGGTTTCCGGCCTCAGCTCATTACGCTGATTTATCGCCTCGGGTAAACTTCTGGCCGCCCGCAGCCCGGCGGCTGCATTAACAAAGCCTTCAGCCTGAGCCGGTTTATTAAACTCTCCTCCAAGTCCCGCCCGGCCGCCATAATCAAATGCTGTCATTCCAACTCGGCGCCAAATCCCGCACCGACTGACAACTTAGCGCGACGAAATGCATAAACGTGGAAGCGTCTGACACCAGCGCTCTCTGATGCAAAATTCTGTAGCGCTCGGTGCTCCCTATCCCCTCCCTGCTGCTGCATAATTCATTTCCTGGCAGAGATAATCTAGCACGCTGTTGCGAGGAAACGGTCGCTATTTGAAATCCTCTTTCCTCTTTCCCTGCCCTCACACCGCTCGCTTCACTCCTAACTTTATTCGTGTCACATTGAATATAAAAAGAGCCCGCGGGCGGAACAAAAGACGCCTTAATGACGCCAAGTACTAACAACGAGCAACGAAATTTGCCGCGACACTGACATCTAGCAGCAGTTGAGGCAGACTTAGCTTCAGACTTCCGACGCTAGATGGCAGAAGTCGCAGCGCTCACAGCAAGCCACGAAGGGAATCACGTAAATGGCGTCAATATTGGCGGCAATTAGTAAGGTGAAAATCAGTTAGGGTTTTTTTCGGGCAGTCACGATTTTTGTAGCTCTGTCCCGTATTTTCCCAAAGATAACTACGGACTCGTCTTTATTTACAATCATGATATGGTTTCTCCCGAGTTAGATATTAATTTCACGTATAGTAGTATATTTTGTTATTAATTTTATTTCAATTGACGACACTGTATGACAAACTGATATTGCTCTTACCCACTTACTTGCTGAACACAAGCCACAAAGCTGGTTTTTGCCACCATACACCTATACGCGTGAAATTGTATAAGACTATTGTGCGGTATGTAGTTCCAAGCTACGTTGCGTAAGTTAAGTTTAGTTATTTTCCTTCATTAATAACGGAATTTCTCTCCAAGAATGAGTTCAAAGAAGCACAAGTGCTCTTCATTGAACAATTGTAAATGGATTTCCATTCATCAATGAAAATGTAAGGTAAGAAGCAACATGAGTGCTTCTGGTTTCTCGCTATATAGTGAGAACCACACACGTTATAGTTACGAGCTTCAATTTGAAGTCATTGTTCATAATGTTTTAACTTTCTGGTACATACAACTTCTTAAAGGAGATCTTGACCACGTTAACTTCGTAAGTTTACCTATTGATACCAGTAATCAAAACCGGCCTTAGTGGCCGTGCGGTTCTAGGCGCTGCAGTCTGGAACCGCGAGACCGCTAAGGTCGCAGGTTCGAATCCTGCCTCGGGCATGGATGTGTGTGATGTCCTTAGGTTAGTTAGGTTTAACTAGTTCTAAGTTCTAGGGGACTAATGACCCAGAAGTTGAGTCCCATAGTGCTCAGAGCCATTTGAAGCATTTGAACCAGTAATCAAAAACCAATAAAGCCTCTTCCAGTATTAGTTACATATTTCAGTTCAGAAAGTGTGATGTATAAAAATATTAGAATTCATTTCTAATCTAACTTTCATTTCTAATCTAACTTTAAGAATGTTATATCGGTTCTGCATGATTACTATCTACAGTCAAAGTTTTTGTTTATCTGCTGACAGTGCGAACAGTACCTTTGGTTAAATAAACAGAACTGGCAGAGAAAACCTTTTTGTTAATTTATAGCTAGACTTGGCAGGAATTATATTATAGTTGTGGTTTACATGACACACATAATACACAACAGTGTGGAAACAGCCATTGGAAGCTGTCAGTTGATATGGAGAATATAATTTGTAAAATTTAAAAGTGTTTTCATATTTATAATGTAAGGGTGGAACGACTGAAAGAATTCCGTGATTTTGTAAATGGCAGTTACCGTCACTTCTTAGGTTACAGCAGTATCAGACGGTTGGCATTGCTTCCTGCTCTTGAAAGAATTTTTGATGTACGTATATCCTGCTCTAAAATAATTTTTACTTTTTACTTTTTGCATCAGGTAGTCCTTTATCTTTGAAACCAGGTTTCAACAACGAGGAATTTGATTTATGGTTGTGGTTCGTGCATAATCAGATCAATCTTTCTGAAACAAGCATTCGAGAAATCGACTATCAAAATGCCTGACTTGCAAAGACAATATGTTATTATGAATTACTCATAACAAGATATAAAAAAACAGGAAATAAAATAATTTTGTCAGTTTTGAGGTGAAATCTATAATGGGTGTTTTGTTTGATGGTGGTCAAACTGCTCACAGTAGGTTTTATTCCTATGTTCTTTCGTTCCATGATGTAGCTCCTGAATATTCATTTCATGGGGGAAGCACTTTTCAGATCGTAATTCACTTTGTTGGATCAGTTTGAAAAAGGAGCGTCAACGGAGTGAAAGACAACCAAGTGTACCAGTGATTCAGAAGTAAGCACTATAGAAACGATAGTGCAGAACTGTCTGGTGGACATTGTACGGTCAAAGCGACTGTAGCTGAAAAATTCAATTACTGAAACGATTCCAGGAAAGTAGGCTTAACAAATGGTTTGGAATATTTAAAGTGTTAAGGGAAAATGGATAAAAATAAAAGTCCTGGCTAAAATTGTAGAACTAGCTCTTCGCATCCAGGGGTCGAGTCCAGGATTTCAGTCTTTGGTTTCAAAAATGAGTCATATTCGGCGTATGATAAAACAAATATTTTAAGTAATATAACATCCAACGCAATAGATTGTTAAGTGGGATCTAAGCATTTCATATTGTACGATAAATTGTAATGCAATAAGCGGCTGTGTAAGTGAATTCACTCAGGTGAAAAATACAAACAAGATTATAGTAATATGAAGGACTTGTAAGTGCACTTTACTTACGGTATTAAAGAAAACATTGTTCTGATGCAAAGTACATCTGTTCAATATCTTGTTTCCGTCACCCTAAAATTCTGTTAACGCAGTATTTCAGAAATTATTGATCAGCTGATCACAGCCGTTTCAGGTGTCCCGTATTTTCATGAGGAAAATACGGAAGGCTTGTATATAGAGGAATCTCTAAGGTTTTTCCACAGTTTTTTAAAAATATTACTCCACATTCCACACCCTCAAAAGTTGCTTATTTTCTGAGGAAGTCGAAGACTTGTACCTCTCTGAACTCAGCTTTTGCACCAGTTTGCATACCGCAGTTAGTGTCTAATAAACAAAGGAGTATCACTAAGTGTTGGAAGTTGCAAAAATTACAGAAGCAGTTGGCAACTTACTCTAATTATCTTCTCATAGACAGCCCCCGACTTCGAATCGTACAAAAAGAGTGTTGGCGAGTGGCCGCTTTGACTTATAGCGTGTACCAGAAATCTCATGGTCACAATAAGCTCATTTGGAAATGATAACAGAAACAGAACGAATGTGACATCACAGTCACAATTTTAATTAAAAGGAAACTTGCAGATGTTGAACGAAAATTTGGGAAGTATAAAAATAAGGAGAAATACATGCTTGAACGTATGCGTAAATTCAAATGCCAGCCAACCCTGCAGGTTGCACAGTTATGTCTGACCACGTACGGAGCTGAGCAGTGTCCTCAACACATTGCAAGACTGGAAGACCAAGGACGAAATACTCGGATTAGAAAGGGTGTAAGAAGATGATGTAGTTTTTAGCCCCCACTGTTAAATCTATACATCGAAGAAGCAATGTCGTGAATAAAAGAAACGTTCAAGAGTGAGATTAAAATTCAAGGTGAAAGGATATCAATGGTAAGATTCGGTGATGCCATTGCTTTCCTGAGTCAAAGTGGAGAGCTGTTGAATGTAATGAACAGTCTAATGAGTACAGAATATGGATTGAGGGAAAAACGAAGAAACAAGGAAGCACTGAGAAGTAACAGAAATTAGAACAGCCAAAAACTTAACATTTGAACTGGTGATCACGAAGTAGACGGACTTAAGGAATTCTGCTACCTCGGGAGAAAAATTGCCCATGGACTGTATGAAAACCGGAACAGAAACGGATCGAAGCATTTGAGATGTGGTATCATAAACGAATGTTGAAAATTAGGTGGACTGATAAGGTAAGGAATGAGGAGGTTCTCTGGAGAATAGGCGAGGCTGTTAAGCGTAGTTGTGAGTGCATTATGTCCGATCTGAGTGAATTCGAATTTTGGCAAATTGTTGATGATCCTATGGTGGATGCTTTCGTAAGCAAGGTAGTCCAAGTGTCTGATGTTTCAAGAGGCACCGCATCGAAGATTTATACTTCATACAGGGAAGGCGGAGAAACACATCCTCTAAGTCACAACGCGGGCGAACTTGTGTTTTGAGTGATCGTAAGAGACGGTCATTGAAGAGGGCTGTGACGAAAAATACGAGTACAACAGCTGCAGAAGTCACTGTAGAACCGAATGGCGCATTCGCGAACCCTCTCAGCATAAAAACAACACGATGGGAGCTCCATATGTACGTAATTGCAAGAATTGCTTAACCACTCGTCAGTAATGCGAATGTTCGCAACAGGCAAACATGGTGCCGAAGCCACAAAACCTGAGCTATTGAGCAATGGAAGAGAGGTATTTGGTCGGATGAGACTTGTTTCACCCTGTTTCCAATTTCTGGAAAAGTTGTAATCCCACGAGTGAAATATGACTGGGGTTCAGTGATAATTTGGGCAGCTGTATCGTGGTATTCCATGGTTGCTATGGTTACGCTGCAAGGTCATATTAGTACCAAGGACTACGTGACAATTTTAGCTTGTCCGGTTCAACCCATGGTGCAACGTTTGGAGTGCCAGCCAGTCTCCTACAACATACTAGGCAAGGTAATGTGTTTTTGGCGTTTCCATATTTTTCCCCTGTACGTGGAAATACCTTCACAAAAGTGAAAAAGGCTGTAACATGTAATCATCAAAACGTACGAAGTAGGATACACCTTATCACCGACGAAACACGTGTACTTTGTGGTTGTCGTCGCTGCGGGTACATCACAGCGTAGTGTCGTGCTGGATTTGGCGTCATAGGCGACGAGTTTATAGCAGACAGAGTAACCGCTTGGAGAGGCAAGAACAATGATATAAGATGCGTCCTTTACTGAGGAAAAAGAAATGGCTCTGAGAACTATGGGACTTAACATCCGAGGTCATCAGTACCCCAGAACTTAGAACTATTTAAACTTAACTAACCTAAGGAACCGAGCGGTTAAAGGCGCTACAGTCTGGAACCGCACGACCGCTACGGTCGCAGGTTCGAATCCTGCCTCGGGCATGGATGTGTGTGATGTCATTAGGTTAGTTAGGTTTAAGTAGTTCTAAGTTCTAGGGGACTTATGACCACAGCAGTTGAGTCCCATAGTGCTCAGAGCCATTTGAACCATTTTTAACCTAAGGAAATCAAACACATCCATGCCCGAGGCAGGATTCGAACCTGCGACCGTAGCGGTCGTGCGATTCCAGACTGAAATGTCTAGAACCGCTCGGCCACAGCGGCCGGCTTTACTGGGGAACAATCTGAAATTATGAATTAGTAAATTTATTGAAAGCACGCGAAACCTAAACACCAAGCCTTCCGCATGTGAGTACCGTGGCCTAATATGACCATGAATAGCTCTTTAACTAAAATTCCCTTTTCGTTTATGAGGTTATATGAAGGAAGATAGGAGATAAAAAGGTGGATACGTAAATAAACGACATTTCGCATCATAGATGCTGCAGCCCTCATGCAGGAATGGAGAAATATGGAAAGATATAATTTAGAAGTAGATATTCCCAGGGTAACGAAGCAGCTTTAATCACTTAATAAAGGCAAGGCTTCCGAATCGGACTGTTTACTAGTTAGGTTCCTTTCAGAGTAAGGCCATACAATAGTTTCATACTTAGCAATCATACAGAACCACTCACCCATCGAAAGATCCATACTTAAAGACTGGAAAGCTGCACAGGTCACACCAATATCCAAGAAAGCAATTATACATCCATATCACTAACGTCGTTTTGCAGTAGCATTTTGGAACATACGCTGCGTTCAAACATTTTTATTATCTCGAAGGAAATGATTTATTGACAAATAGCCAACAAGGACACAGAAAATTTTGTCCTTCTCAGATACTACTAATTCTTTATTTTCACAAAGTAATGAGTGTTATCGACAGCGGATATCAAACTAATTACATATTTTTAGATTTTCAGAATGCTTTTGACACCGTTCTTCACAAGCGATCAAATTGCGTGTCTACGGAATAACGTCTCTGTTGTGCGAATGCATTCGTGATTTACTGTCAGAAACGTCACATTTCGTAGTAACTGACGGAAAGACACCAAATAAAATAAAAGTAATATCTGGCATTCCCCAAGGAAGGTTTATAGGCCATCCGCTGTTCCTGATCTACATAAACGATTTAAGAGACAATCTTAGCGGCCCTCTTAGATTTCTTGTAGATGATGCTGTCATTTAACGTCTTGTAAAGTCATCAGATGCTGTGTGGTCGAAAAGTGATAATTTACACTAAACAATAAAAAGTGTGAAGTCAGACACATCAGTACTAAAAGGACTCAACTAAATTTCGTTTCTTTCAGTCATCAGTCTTCTGACAGGTGTGATGCGGCCCGTTACGAATTCTTCTCCTGAGTCAGCCTCTTCATCTTAGAGTAGCACTTGCAACATACGTCCTCAATTACTTCTTGGATGTTTTCCAATCTCTATCTTTCTCTACAGTTTTTACCCTCTACAGCTCCATCTAGTACACTGGAAGTTATTCCCTGATGTTTCAACAGATGTCCTACAATCCTGTCCCTTCTTCCTGTCAGCGTTTTGCGTATATTCTTCCTTCGCCTATTCTCCAGAGAACGTCCTCATTCCTTACCTTATCAGTCCACCTAATTTTCAACATTCGTTTATGACACCACATCTCAAATGCCTCGATCCGTTTCTGTTCCGGTTTTCATACATTTCATGGGCAATTTTTCTCCCGAGATAGCAGAATTCCTTAAGTCCGTCTGCTTGGTGATCACCAGTTTAAATGTTACGTTTTTGGCTGTTCTAATTTCTGTTACTTCTCAGTGCTTCCTTGTTTCTTCGTTTTTCCCTCAATTCATATTCTGTACTCATTAGACTGTTCATTACATTCAACAGCTCTTCACTTTGACTCAGGAAAGCAATGGCATCACCGAATCTTACCATTGATATCCTTTCACCTTGAATTTTAATCTCGCTCTTGAACGTTTCTTTTATTCACGACATTGCTTCTTCGATGTATAGATTGAACAGTGGGGGCTAAAAACTACATCATCTTCTTACACCCTTTCTAATCCGAGTATTTCGTCCTTGGTCTTCCAGTCTTATTGTTCCCTCTTGGTTCTTGAACATATTGTATATTATTCGCCCTTCCCTATAGCTTACCCCCATTTTGCTCAGAATTTCGGACATATCACTTCATCTGATGCTGCCGAAAGCTTTTCTACTTACACAGATCCTATCAACGTGCTTGATTTTTTTTCAGTCTTCCTTCCATTATCAACTGCAACTTCGGAGCTGCCTCTCTGGTGCCTTTGTCTTTCCTAAAGCGAAACTGATCGTCGTCTAACAGATCCTCAGTTTTCAGTTCTTCTCAGCAACTTGGATGCATGGGCCGTTAAGTTGATTGTGTGATAATTCTCGGCCTTGTCGGCTTTTGCAGTTTTAGGAATTTTGTGAAAAGTCTGATAACACATCGGCAATTTCATACTTTCTACACACCAACGTGACTTGCCGTTTTGTTGCTACTTTCCGCAATGATTTTAGAACTTCCGATGGAATATTATCTTCTGCCTTACTTGATCTCAAGTCTTCCAAAGTTTTTTAAAGTATGATTTTAATACTGAATCCCCTATCTTTTCTCTATCGACTTCTGTTTCTCCTTCCAACACATCATAAGACAATCCTCCGCCTCATAGGGGTCTTCATTGTACTCTTTGCATCTTCCCTCTCTCTCCTCTGCATTTTACGCTGGAATTCCCACTGCACTCTTAATGTTACCGCCCTTGCTTTGAATTTCAACAAAGGTTATTTTGAATTCTCTGAGTCAGTCGTTCCGACAATCATTTTTTTTTCAATTTCTTCAAATTTGTCATGCAGCCATTTCGCCTTAGCTTCCCTGCATTTCCTGTTGATTTCAATATTCTGTGACCTTTATTTCTATATTACTGGATTTCCTTGAATATTTTTGTCATTCCTTCTTTCGTTAATTAGCTGAAGTACTTCTTCTGTTACCCATTGATTTTCGCACTAACTTCATTGCACCTATATCTTTCTTTCCAGCTTCTGTGGTGGTCGTTTTTAGTTATGTCCAACTGATCTGATCACTGAGCTATTCATTATAGCAGTATCTATAGCCTTAGAGAAATTCAACTGTCTCTCCTCATTCTTTGATACTTCCATATTCCACTTCCTTGCGCATTGATTCTTCCTGACTAGTCTCTTAAATTTCAGCCTGCTCTTCTCCATTAGTAAATTGTGGTCAGAGTTGATATCTGCTCCTTGTTACACCTTACAATCCAACATCCGATTTTAGATTCTCTGCCTGACCGTGACGTAATATAACTGGAATCTTCCCGTTTGTGATTCTTGAAGAGAGTATTCACTGTTACCAACTAAAATTTACTGCAGAACTCAATCAGTCTCTCTCCCCTCTCGCACCTACTACCAAGCCAATATTCCCCCGTAACCGTTTCCTCAGCTCCTCCTACAACTATTAGATTTTCATCACCCTTTACGTACTAAATTACCCGTTCAGTGTCCGCACAGACTTTCTCTATCGTTTCATCCTCTGACTGCGACAACGGCATGTCGGCATGTATACCTGGCCTATTGTTGTCGATGTTTGTTTGCTGTCGATTCTGATGAGAACAACCGTATCACTAAACTGCTCACAGTAACCTACTCTCTCCTCTACGTTCCTATTCAAAACCAATCCTACTCACATTATACAGTTCTTGTTGCTGATGGTATTACCATATACTCGTCTCACTAGAAATCTTCTTTCCATTGCAATTCACTGTACCCAACTATATCTAGATTCAGCCTTTGCATTTCCCTTTTCAAATTATCTAGCTTCCCTACCACGTAAAAACCTCTAAAATTTCACGTCACGATTCGTAGAACGTTATCCTTTCGTTGGTTATTCGATCTTTTTCTCATGGTCACCTCTGTCTTGGCAGTCTCCTTCCAGGGATCCGAGTGAGGGTCTAGTTCAGAATCTTTCGCCAATGGTGAGCTCATGACGACACATTTTTCAATTACTGGCCACAGGCCCTGTGTCTACACGTTATGTGCCTTTAATGCACTGGTATCCATTGCCTTCTGCCTCCTCATACTGTTGATCGTTGCTGATTCTTCCGCCTTTTAACAGCTGTCTCCCACCCAAAGGGCAATAGAGTGCCCTGAACGTCAGTCTGTTTCTCCGCTCTCCTTGACAAGTCCGTTGGCAGAACAAGGGCGCTGGAAGACATCAGCCGTCATTGCTGATGATTTTTAATCAAAATTCAAGCAGTGGCCATCTAGACGACGGTTGCAGCATAGGGATTACAGTTACGAATAACTTATATTGGATAATGTTGTTGAGAAAGCGAGCCAAAGACTGCCATTTAATGGCAGAACACTTAGAAAACGGAACAAGTCTACTAAAGAGATTGCCTACACTAAACTTGTCCGTCGTCTTGTGGGGTATTGCTGTTTGGAATGTGATCCGAGCCCTATAGGACTAATGGAGTTCATCGAAAAAGTTCAAAGAAGGGTAGCTCGTTTTGTATTATCACGAAATGGGGAGAGAATGCCACGGATACAATACGCAAATTGAGGTGGCTATCAGTAAAACGAAAGCGGTTTTCGTTGCAGGACATTCTCATGGAATTTCAAACACCAGCTTTCCCCTCCGAATGCGAAAATATTTTGTTGGCACCACCTACACCACTTACACAGGGAGAAACGATCATCATAATAAAATAAAGGAAATCAGAGCTCGCTGGAAAGATTTAACTGTTCGCTCTTCCCGCGCTCTGTTGGAGAGTGGAACAGTAGAGAAATAGCTTGGAGGTGGTTCGATGAACGGATTTTGGATTTCTTGGATCGCCTTCCATGATCAGTTTCTTACGCCAGCTGACACGAGACTGTTTTTGAGTTTCGATGAAACTGTGCGTGACGGATCTAAAATTGTTTTATTTTCCACATACATGGTCATGCAAGTCGAGTTTAAAGCACTCTTCGATGTGATTAAGGGCGATTGTATATCAAGGTAAGTCAGTAAGGATATTTGTTGACCTATGGAAAGCGATTTTTATCACTTCAAGAAGCCGTTAAATCGAGGAACCACGTTTTGTAGCTGTCAACAATGGAGTGGAAAAGGTATTTCCGGAACTGACTCAAACGCATTCAGAACTTTACAAATTTTAAAAGTAAGTACTTAGAGAACAGTAAAAGGATTGCATAAAAAACTCTGAATTCAAGAGAAATATAACTATTTGCAACTTTTGAGTGAAAATTGGTCTCTCAGAGTTTGAAGAGACAAAAAATATCTGCTTTACTTTTCATCAAATAAAATGATTTTGACTTTGCTCTTTCTTTTGCAACAACACAGCGCGATGAAATGGCTGGTGCATCTTTCGTATGTAGTCATGCAGACGCCATACTTCAACGTTTCCAAACACGATTTTCAAGAGTCATCGAACATTTTTGGTATGATTAACGCCACCGTTCATCGCATTCTCCGCTTCTTCACATTCCAAACTTAATTCAGGATACTGTATATCTGTCTACATATACAGACGAAAACTTACATGGGTGTAAGTGTACGACAATGGAAACAAAAATGTACCGGTGTACACGGCACCTAAAATGAGCCGTTAACGAGATAATTACAAACATCTCACTACTGGTTGCTACTGACTTCCGTTTGAAATATTGTTCTAGTTGCTAACAATATATTTGGAACTCAAACAGTTAGATTAAGTCCACATCTCATTCGGCTCCAATTTCATTTATAGTGCATGTTTGTGAAATGTGGTAGGCGCACGAGGAGGCACCGGAATATTTTGTAGCTGATGTTCTATCAGTTGTAGTGCTATTAAATGGAAAGGTCACATAGTATCAGTTGTTCGTAAAGCAGGTAAGAGACTGCGGTTCATTGATGGAATACTAGGGAAATGCAATCAGTCTACTAAGGAAATTGCGTACAAAACATTCCTGCGAGCCATCCTAGAATAACGCCAAAGTTTGTGGAATGTGAACCAAGTAGGACTAACAGGGGATACTGTACAGATGCAAAGGACGACAGCACGAATAGTCACAGGTTTGCTTTTACTCGTGGGAGAGTGTCTCGAAAATGGTGTAAGAACCATACTGGCAGACGCTTGAAGATAGACGCAAACTGTTCAGTGAAAAACTGTTTAGAAACTTTTACCGAGCGAGGTGGCGCAGTGGTTAGCACACTGGACTCGCATTCGGGAGGACGACGGTTCAATCCCGTCTCCAGCCATCCTGATTTCGGTTTTCCGTGATTTCCCTAAATCGTTTCAGGCAAATGCTGGGATGGTTCCTTTCAAAGGGCACGGCCGATTTCCTTCCCCATCCTTCCCTAACCCGAGCTAGCGCTCCGTCTCTAATGACCTCGTTGTCGACGGGACGTTAAACAACACTAACCTAACCTAACCTAGAAACTTTCTACAACCAAGTTTAAATGATGACTACATTACAACCCCTTGTGATTCGTTCCCATAGAGAAAGACATTATTAGACTAATCACAGCCCGCACAGTGTCATTTAAGCAACGACCCTTCCTGCGCTCCGTACGGGAATGGAAAGGGAAAAAAAACCTAATAAATGGTACACAGGGTCTTACATGCACACCTGAACTTAATTCTTTGAATTTTTCTGTCAGGGATCATCTCAAAAGTGAAGTCT
Source organism: Schistocerca cancellata (assembly GCF_023864275.1). Classification (NCBI taxonomy): domain Eukaryota; kingdom Metazoa; phylum Arthropoda; class Insecta; order Orthoptera; family Acrididae; genus Schistocerca; species Schistocerca cancellata. Next base: position 204,991,708 of record NC_064630.1, read on the forward strand.
AAATCACTCCCGTTGGAAAGGTTGAAAAACTGACGAATATGTTATCAAGATCCGAAAGATGAGACTGGGTGTTTGAAAGAATTCGTGACAAGCTGCAGAGAAAAGTGTCGTACATCCAAATGCGAAGACGACACGTGCAGCACATATTTTAACAGGTACTAATGTGCAAACCTGATACTTTTCTTCCACGTTTCCCACACACTTGTACAGGCCGCAGCGAAGGTTTCGTCGAGCCCTTACGGAGAATGTGTACCTAATAATTCATCCCATCACAGATTCATTCAAGAGGGCAAATTACAAATCTGATGACCACAATCACAGGTCGATTGCACGAATGTTTAATAAGACGAAAAGCTTAGTATCCAAATTTCCAACGTAATACAAATTTTTCCTGGTATTCTGTACCTGCCAGTGTGTTGCTTAGGTGCACGACCGTCGGATGGTGAGGTCAAAATAATTTTTATATGCGCTATACTTATTGTTTAAAAAAGTCTACAGATGCATAAATATTTGAATCAAAGAACCATTTCGGTCAAACTGTCTTCGCAGTCACGCTGTCACGGAAGGAGACATATTTTCAACAGTAATGTTTGAGTGGCGTCACTGTGAATGGCCAACCTAAGGACCATGTTATCTCCCCCTGCTCTATCAACTAAAAAGCTACAGGAGGGATCAGTGTACCGTCCCTGGTATAGTTGGCTTCAGGAAGTAACTATCTTTTATCGGTGGAGGCACTCAACCATGTCTCCACCTAGGCAATAAAACTAAGGAGAAACCATCTCCATCCCCATTCTGAAGCAGTTCCTCGTCAGTGCAGTTTGGTTTTGAGATCGCTCGCAAGAATTAGCACGGAAGTTGCCTCTTTTTATTTAGCATGTAATGGCCTCCATTACTTTAGAGTCACATTGGTAAGAATCTGGTTATCTCACGACAGGATCCATGTGACTGTTGCGATCGCCAAAGTTACACAGGCCTACAGACTGCTCTGCAAGCTGACAGTTCACCCACCATACACTGATGCTGCTTGGGTAAGAGGTGCTGCTCTTTCCATTTGAATCTCATTTCTCTGACGGTGAACAATGTCTTTCATCTCGCTCTCGATATGGTTTCACACGTTTTACTAATTATATCTCCCTAGGGGCTACATGAACATTTATTTCTTTATTACGTATATCATTACAAAATGTAGACTAAGCACTCGAAATTTTCTGGAAAAGAGAAACACGTTAATATGAGATCATAAATTTTAATTTAGAAACTCTTTTATCAAATCCTTGGCAAGAGTAAAGTATTATATGGAAGTGAAACGTAGACCATAAACAGTACAGACAGAAACTTCTTCAATATAGACTTGCAGAAAATTAGTAATTTTTGAGAAAATTTTTCGTGAAGGCCAGAGATCTGATTAAAAGTACTTTAAAATGTGCAGAAACAGTCTCGACAGCAAAAAACATATATTGTATGGTAACCAGTTTCGGTCAGTTTTTGACTTCCTCAGACCCGCAAACGATGATGGTAGGCGGTGGTGGAGAATGAAGCGGGTATTGTAACTCTAGGAAGCAAAGATGAAATTGCACAATGACGCACTGAGTATTCAACCGCACGACTGCCCCACCGGACATGCGACTGGTAGAGTACAATGCGCCATCTCCAGTGTACAGTTGGCTTTGTCAGAGTTATCTTCGGTAACCGCACTGCTAGAATTCCGTGCATCAGAAGACTCTCAGACTGCCAGAGTTTGGTCACCAGTGTTATATTATATGACTAATCATTGTATCTTGAAACTCTTCCGTTCGATTTCTGTTTGCAGAAAAACAATGTCTGACTGTAGGTCCACTTTCACGCAATACGCTTTTGATTTATTTTTATTTGCTTCCCCAAACTTGTTTCAGTGACAATATCGCCATCAGATATTGCAAAATAAGCATCGTTATAACGTTTTGTAATGTTTGTAACGATGCTAAGTTTGCATGTAATGTTCCGTAATGTTTTGTAATGATGCTAATTTTTGCGTGTTTTAGAGAAAAAGGAAAACATGTTAATGATGGTGATATTGTCACTGACAGTACTTTGGAGAAGAAAATAAAGATAAAACGAAAGTGTTTCGTATCAATTTGGTCCCACAACCTCATACAAGAATACGCTCGACGACTTGCGGAGCTTCAAGAAAACAGAATAATTTGAGAAATCTATCACCGCATTACATAATCTAGAGAAGGTATTGTAACAGCATGTACAAGCATTTTACAGAATGTATTATGGACAGTGGTAGGTGTCATGGGAACGAGCTAGGAAATTTGGAATGAGTGGTGTCCGGATGTTCTGAGGGTATGTCCGAATTATTTACAAACTTTTCTAACCCCTTGCTAGAATTACAACAGGAAAAGAGATGACCTATCAGTTAAAAGTAGTGAGTATTTTGAATATATATTGCAGTTCTTTCTGAAACTACACGATAAAAGAGAAGTGTTAGGATTAAAACCTTCAGTTTTATCAGTTCTTGGTACCTATGGATTCTGGACGCACAGACAGTCTGTATTGGAATCTACTGAGAAAAGATTGCATTTTCGCGAGTTAATCCGTAAAGCATATCTGTCCAATAAAATTCGACATGAGTTAGTAGGTAAATTATACTTTGGGGTGCAAAATTCCCGTGAGCCACTGGAGTACTACGTCCGATGCCCCTTTCTTTCTCTGAGGAGGAAATTATTAATAACATAGTGGAAGGAATGTGCCTAATGGGTAGGATGTGAACAATGTTTAATAGATGACCAAAGAATTTAGTACAGCTGGAGAAATTTATTTCGTAAGTTGAAAGCGGTTCGAAAACGTTAATGGGATGTAAAAGAACTGAAGAACAAAACAAAAGGTGACTGACTGCAGTAATTTCAAGATACCCTTTCTGTCAACATGTCAGCCTGTATCTGTCAGAATGCCTGATCGCATGGCAACGTATACTTATCTTCTAGGGTGTTTAAATTTTGTAATCCTTCCATTTTCCTCAATATTTCGCAATCTATAATCATATTAAGAGATTCAAAGTGTACGCCTTTAGACCAAGTCTTGGTTGATCACTTTTATCGGTGTGTATGCTTGTGTGTGTGTGTGTGTGTGTGTGTGTGTGTGAGAGAGAGAGAGAGAGAGAGAGAGAGAGCGCAAGCGTGTTTGCGTGCGTATTAGTGTGTACAACTCAATGGTATAACAACTGCGTATATCTGGGAAGACATTGTGTCGCAAAACCCCTTTAAAACTAGATTTTTCTGATTTTCTTGTGTTGAACCGAATAACATCACCCTACCAACAGTAGGTGTTCGCAGGAATTGAAGATTATCTATTGTGTCTATCCCATCTGAAGAGTTGAATGAAGCACAGTGTAATGCGAGACTGTAGAGATTAGACGTAATAGTTTGTATATCGATATTCTTTTAATTTATGCTTCTCATAAAATATTTAGTATTGTAGCATTATGAAATTGCAAATTTTTTAGGTCTACAAAGAGTTTTAGTAGTTATGAAGAATGTGCTGACTGTTAACTGCGAGTATCTTATGAAGCTTATATAAGGAGTAGCAGGACCTAGCTACAACTACTATTCTGGAACAAAAAGAAAACTTTCACTTGAAAATGCGAATTTGATCGCTGCTGTTTTTGCTGTTTTATAAGACCACAATGCCTCTTTTTCAAAATTAAAGTAGACATTTACCATATCGGAAATAAATAGAATTACGTGCTTGCCTCTCTATGTGGGATTACGTTTACGCCGTCGTTTATAAATAGCGCTGTGAAAATACGTATATCGAAATATGAATCACGGTGCAAGATGAAGAGCACTGATTTGTGTATATGTGTTTGTTCTGACCTGACGTATGACTGTGAAAACATTATTAACCTGAGTGTTTCGTGGAATTCGGTGAATTTTGTAGTTACATTTCCTGAGTTTTTGCTGGAATGAACTACGCAGAGCTTCAACTTGACCCATTCGACTGCGGCTGCGTGTCGCGTCTTTTCGCCCAGTAACCAGTCAACAGCGTTTACTGATCTTGAGGACCATGTTGTTGTTGTTGTTGTTGTTGTTGTTGTGGTCTTCAGACCGAAGACTGGTTACATGCAACTCTCCACGCTACTCTGTCCTGTACAAGCCTCTTCTTCTCCGAATGAATTCTGGTCTCTCTACAATTTTTACCCCAAATGCTTCCTTTTAAAATTAAACTGATGATTCCTTGATATCTCAGAATGTGTTTTCTATCAACCAGCACCTCCTTTTGGTCATGTCACAAAGTTCCTTTCTCCTCAGTTCTTTTCCGTACCTCCTCATTAGTTACGTAATCTACCTGCCTAATCTTCGGCATTCTTCTGTAGCACCCCATTTCAGTAGCTTCTGTTCTTGTCTAAACTGTTTATCATCCATGTTTCAATGCTATATATGGTTATACTCTATACAGATACTTACAGAAAAGATTTCCTAACTTTTAAATCTATATTCGATGTTAACAAATTTCTCTTGTTCCGAAAGGCTTTTCTTGCCAATGACAGTCTTCATTTTATATAGTCTCTACTTCGGCTATCATCAGTTATTTTACTGCCCAAATAGCAAACCTCATCTGCTCCTTTAACGTTTCATTTCGTAATCTAATTCCCTCAGCATCGCCTCATGTAATTCGACTAGATAGTATTATTCTTGTCTTGCTTTTGTTGATGTTCATTTTATGTCCTCGTTTCAAGACATCGTTCATTCCATTTAACTGTTCTTTAAATACTTTTTCTGTCCTGACAGAATTGGAATGTCATCGGCTCTTTTACAGCTTGTTCAAACTACAGATTAAATTAAATCGAGGATAGGCTAAAAACCTGTCTCATTCCTTTCTCAGACACTGCTCTCCTTTCACGTCCTTCGATTCTTAAAACTGCCGCCTGATTATTGTACAGTCTCTACACAACCCTTCACTCTGTGCATTTTACCCCTGCTGCTTCCAGAGTTCCGAAGAGTGTTTTAAAGACATCATTGTCAAAAGCTTTCCGTAAGTCTACAAATGTTATATAAGTAGGTTAACCTTTCTTTAACAGAATTTTCAAGCTAATTCTTAGAATCAGCACTGGTTTGCGTGTTTCTACATTTCTCTGGGAGCCAAACTGCTCTACCCGGGGGTCGGCTTCTACGACCATTTCCATTCTTCTGTAAATAATTGGTTATAATACTTTGCAGCCATGACTCTTTAAACTGGTAATTCGGTTATATTCACACCAGTCAGCAGTTGCTTTCTTTGTAACTGTAATTAATAAATTCTTCTTGAAATATGAGCGTGTTTTCTCTGTCTCTTACAACTTGCACACCATGTGGAATAATTTTGTCGTGGCTGGCTCGCCAAAGGGTATCAGTAATTCTGAGGGAATGTCCCCTACTCCGGGGGCTTTGTTTTGACATAGGTCTTTCAGTACTTCGTCAAATTTTTCTCGAAGAATCGTGTCTCCCACCTCCTCTTCATCTACTTCCACTTCTTTTTCTATCTACTGCCTTCAGGTTCATTTCCCTTGAATAGATCCTCTATAAAATCCTTCAGCCTTTCAGCTTTCCTTTCTTTGCTTAGTACCGGCTTTCGACCTGAACTCTTGAAATTCATACAGCTGCTTCTCTTTCCTCCAAACGTCTCTATAATTTTCTAGTCTTTCCTGTTCACAAATTTTGCACTTCCTGCAATTTAACTTTTTAGACATCTCTATTCCATTTCGTTGCTGCATTTTTATACTTTTTCCCTTAATTCAATTCAGTTTCTCCCCTGATATCCTTGTATTTATATTAGGTCTGGTCTTTTTACCTGTTTCTTCTCTCAAACCTATTCGCCTTTTATTGTACTGCTTTTTCCTGTCTCAGTGACTTGTTGTCAAATGCTCCCTGTGAAACGTGCAACAGCCTCTTGTTGTTTTAACTTATGCAGGTCCCACATCCTTAATTTTCTACCTTTTTACTGTTTGTTTAGTTTTAATCTACAGTTCATAATCAATAAATTATGATACGAGTCCACAGCTGACCCTGGAAATGTCATAAGTTAAAACTTGTTTCCGGAACCTCTGTCTCACCATTATTTAATCAGTCTGAAACTTTTCACTGTATTCAGGTTTATTTCAAGTATACAACCTTTTTTCATGATTCTTAAACGAATCGTTAGCGCTGTGTATTATGCTCTGTGCAAAGTTCTACCAGACGGCTTCGTCTATCATTCCTTCCAAACAGCCCGTGTTCTTCTACCATTTTTTCTTTCTTTTCCTTTTCCTATTACAAAATTTCAGTCCCCCAGCAAAGTTTAATTTTTCCCTCCTTTACCATAATTTAGATTATTTCTTGATACATTCCTTTAATCTCGTTATCTGCTGAGCTGGTTCGAAACAAACTTGTACAACTGTGCTAGGTGTAGTTTTCATGTCATTTTGGCTAAAATAATGGTTTACTATGCTATTCGTAGTAGCTTACCCTCATTCCTATTTTATTATTCGGTATTAGGCCCACTACTACATCACCACTATCTGATTTTTTATTTATACCTCTCTACTCACCCGGCCACATGTCCTGTTCATCTTGCCAATGAACTCACTAATTCCTAATATATCCACTTTCAAGCAATCCATTTTTCTTTTTAAATTTTCTAAACTACCGGTCCGATTAATGGATCTAACATTTCGAGCACCGATCCATAGAATGCAAGTTTCGTTTTTCCTGATGACAATATCTTCTTGAGTAGCCCTGTGCGAATGAGGGACTTTTTTACCTCCTGAATATTTCACCCAAAAGGATGACATCACCAGACAGTAGAGCTGCTAGCTACTAAATTACCGGCTGTAGTTTTCCCTTGCAGACTTTCACAGCACCAGCACAGCGATACACGTTACAAGGCCAAATCAGTTTATCATCCAGAGTGTGGCCCCTGTAACTACTGCCAAGACAGCTGCCCTCTTCAGAAATCACAGGTTTACCTGGCCTCTCTACAGATACCAGTCCTTCGTCGTTGCATGTGCGGTACGGATCTGTGTCACTGGCGCATCCAAGTTATCTCACCTGAGCAAGGTCAGTGGTTTCTGGGGAGGCTTGAGGGACAAGGAAAACTAATGCGGTCTAATTTGGTTAGCGGAAATTCATACTGTACAATAAATACGTAAAATGCTAAGCCACACTAGTCAAGAAATGTCCTACGCACGATTGCGTGCCTGAGCCATGTTTTTGGAACGAGTAACAATAGCTTACCATGGATTAAAAAGGTGGCTCATTAAACTTAGGACAACACACACGAAGGATCTAAGTATATAATATCGCAAAAACGACTCAAAGTCGTCTTGTTGAATATACATTTATACCTGATCCACAAGTTTCCTGACCGCTCAGATATTCCATAGATTTGTTGACGGTATAAGTACGTGTACTTGGCACTCATATCCGTGAGTGAATTTCCAAAATAAGTTCGGCGCCGCGCTGTGAGTCAAAGAAATCTTAAGCAAGATGGATCTGTTAATAACTCTCTACAGAATCTCATTTTTCCGAACTCCAATGACAATGCTGAAGCGGGTATTAGCTCGAAGGTGAAGACTCAATTCGTGCTAATCCTTGTACACAAAACAATCTCTTTTATCGTTGCCCGGCTTGTGATTATCAGCAGTTTATCACAACGGCGCAGAAATGATTCACGTATGGGCTGGATAATGTAGTACTCCTAATGTGATAAGTACGTTGTTTAGCTACATTTGTCATTTCAAGTGTATTGCATATTGTCGATTTCTTAATGTTTTAGATCGTTCAGCAGTTTAGACGTAGTCTATCAACTGTGCCCCATCCCTGTCAGTGTCTTCACATTTGCACCCCCTCCCACATTTAACGATAAGCTTTCACGAATGTGGGAGTATTCAATGCATACATAAACAAATGAAAAGCAAATCGTACAAAATTATACGGAAGGACCGAACCAGTATGATCACTGCTCATCGCGAGATTGAATGCCACGTTGTAGCGTCTTGTACTGTGCGTAGGTAACGAAAGTCATTTTCTTTCTTTTTTTTTCTTTTTGTAATTCTGCCCCGTCTTCGTAGGTGGTGGCGGCTGGTTAGGACACTGCTGCCCTCATCGGTTTGGGTTCAGGAATTTATTCCCTTAATCTAAATATTTTAATATTTGTGCGGATTCCCTGCATATTGATCATTCTACAGAGTGAATGTCTCCTCTATAAGAATCAACATGGATTCCGAAAACAACGATCGTGTGAAACCCTTTTCGCTTAGTCCGTCCACGAGACCCAGAAAACAGTCGATAACAGCACGCTGACTGATTCCGTGTTTCGTGACTTCCAGAACGCTTTCGATAAAGTTCCGCACTGCCACCAACTGAACAAAAGATGAGCGTAAGGACTATGAGATTAGGTTTGTGACTGAAGAGTTTTTATCAAATGGGATATCAATGTTAACAGAGAGAAACATTCAGACGTAAAAGTGACTTCGAGCGTACCCCAAGGAAGTATTATTGTACCATTACTTCCGACAGTATATACCGGCTCTCTCTCTCGCGTCGTTGGGCGCATTTTCTCTGGTGTTTCCGCAGATATTTGCAGTTTTGTTTCTGCAGTGTGTAGCTCGTCTGTTATACGACGGCCAGTGACAGAGTGCTCCCAAACTAGTCTAGTGCGATATTCGTTTTATGTATTAACAGGGACACTAAAACAAGAAGAATAACCAGTACTCCACCAGCGATTGAACTCGAATGATTGAGCTGGAGCACTGTTGCACGGTGATAGAGGTCAGCACGGACGAGAGGTGTCTACTGACAGGTGTCCAGATACTTTTGACCAGATAGTGCAAATGACCTGGTGCATAACATCTCAAGTTACATGACGGTTCTCGCGGATGACGCTGTTGTAGACAGAGGAGGTGCAACGACAGAAATTGTAGCGAAATGAAGGAAGACCTGCAGAGTACCGACGTTCGGTGCATGGATCGGTAACTGAACCTCAACATATACAAACGAAACGTTCTGCGCATAAATATGCAGAGAGACCCACTATTGCATGATTACACGATTGCGGAATAATAACTGTAAGCAGTCAGATTCACAGAATACCTAGGGATATGCGTACGAAGCATTTTAAAGTGTAACGGCCAGATGAAACTAATCGCGGGTAAGACAGATCCCAGTCTGAGATTCACTAGAAGAATCCCTAGGAAATGTTCAAAATGGTTCAAATGGCTCTGAGCACTACGGGACTTAACATCTGTGGTCATCAGTCCCCCAGAACGTAGAACTACACTACTAGCCATTAAAATTGCTACACCACGAAGATGACGTGCTACAGACGCGAAATTTAACCGACAGGAAGAAGATGCTGTGATCTGCAAATGATTAGCTTTTCAGAGCATTCACACAAGGTTGGCGCTGACATGAGGAAAGTTTCCAACCGATTTCTCATACACAAACAGCAGTTGACCAGCGTTGCCTGGTGAAACGTTGTTGTGATGCCTCGTGTAAGGAGGAGAAATGCCTACCATCACGTTTCCGACTTTGATAAAGGTCGGATTGAAGCCTAGCGCGATTGTGGTTTATCGTATCACGACATTGCTGATGGCGTTGGTCGAGATCCAATGACTGTTAGCAGAATATGGAATCGGTGGGTTCAGGAGGGTAATACGGAACTACGTGCTGGATCCCAACGGCCTCGTATCTCTAGCAGTCGAGATGACAGGCATCTTATCCGCATGGCTGTAACGGATCGTGCAGCCACGTCTCGATCCCTGGGTCAACAGATGGGGACGTTTGCAAGACAACAACCATCTGCACGAACAGTTCGACGACGTTTGCAGCAGCATGGACTATCAGCTCGGAGACCACGGCTGCGGTTACCCTGACGCTGCATCACAGACATGAGCGCCTATGATGGTGTACTCAACGACGAGCATGGCTGCACGAATGGCAAAACGTCATTTTCTCGGATGAATCCAGGTTCTGTTTACAGCATCATGATGGTCGCATCCGTGTTTGGCGACATCAGGGTGAACGCACATTGGAAGCGTGTATTCTTCATCTCCATACTGGCCTATCACCCAGCGTGATGGTATGGGGTACCATTGGTTACACGTCTCGGTCACCTCTTGTTCTCATTGACTGCACTTTGAACAGTGGACGTTACATTTCATATGTGTTACGACCCGTGGCTCTACTCTTCATTCGATCCCTGCGAAACCCTACATTTCAGCAGGATAATGCACGACCACATGTTGCAGGTCCTGAACGGGCCTTTCTGGATACAGAAAATGTTTCACTGCTGCCCTGGCCAGCACATTCTCCAGATCTCTCACCAATTGAAAACGTCTGGTCAATGGTGGCCGAGCAACTGTCTCGTCACAATACGCCAGGCACTACTCTTGATGAACTGTGGTATCGTGTTGAAGCTGCATGGGCAGCTGTACCTGTACACGCTATCCAATCTCTGTTTGACAAATGCCCAGGCGTATCAAGGCCGTTATTACGGCCAGAGGTGGTTGTTCTGGGTACTGATTTCTCAGGATCTATGCACCCAAATTGCGTGAAAATGTAGTCACATGTCAGTTCTAGTATAATATATTTGTCCAATTGTCTGCATTTCTTCTTGGTGTAGCAATTTTAATGACCAGTAGTGTAATTAAACCTACCTAACCTAAGGATATCACACACATCCATGCCCGAGGCAGGATTCGAACCCGCGACCGTAGCGGTCGCGCGGTCCCAGACTGAAGCGCCTAGAACCGCTCGGTCACAGAGGCCGGCCTCAGGAAATGTAATCCATACACAAATGATGTAGTTTAAAAAGTCCTCGTTCCAGTAATACCTGAATGTTACTCGTCAGTAATGAGAGGAATGACAGAGGAACTAGAGAAGATAAAAAAAAGAGCATGTTTTGTAAGAGGTTTATTTAGCAAGCGCAGATGCGCCACTGAGATGCTCAACCAGCTGCAGTGGCAAACACTGCAAGAGAGGCGCTTTGCCTCTCAGTATGGGTTACTGTTAATGTTCCTGGATCGTACGTTCCTAGGAGAGTCAGCCAATACACTGCTGCCTCCTAAGCGTATCTCTCGAACAGGCCATGAAAGTATCATTAGGGAGATTCGAACTCATACGAAAGGTTACCCGTAATCGTTGTTCCCGCGAATTGGAACAGGGATAGGGGGAATGTGACAGTGCTACACATAGTTCCCTCGGTGAGGCACTGTAACGTCGCTTGCGCAGTGCGGATGTAGATGTGGATGCTCTTAGTCCTTTGATTTGTTTCTTTCTTTACATTCCCTTGTCCGGTGGAATTCCATATCCCTGTATTTACGTTAGAACTGAGGGAAACCACTTCTGAAAACGTCATTCACTATTGTATAAACGGAGCAGAGACGAGTAAGGAATCAACATCGCTGCGAATGGACCCGAGTGCCAGCGCTGTAGACGGAGTTTCGGCCCCGCATGCTCTTGGAACGGCGGGTCGGCATGCAGCGGTTTTCGGCTCGTCCTTTTGTTGTAGTCGACAGACTCACTATGATGGCTACGGCGATGAACGTCGAGACGCTAAAATCTTTCGAACTTTATCCGATTCAGGTGCCAGTAACCGAATCTGAGGAGGAGTCCACGTCGAAAACGTCGATCCTGTGTACTGCCGCCAAGGAAGGTACTTCCAGCCATCGTGGCTCGCCGAAAGGGAAGAAACCTAAAAACACGCCTGTACCCACTACTATAGTTTTTACAGGATGCTAGGACGACACCCCGGACAGAACTTTCAACCGCGCCCCTGCAGAAGTCTCTAATGACTTCCAGTTTGAGACATTGATGCTAAAGAATCGAGAAACACAAGCCGCCGCCCAGCATAGTCTAATTCAAGACCGACTACTTGGCATTGTATGATTCTCCAATATATTACACGTCCCTGTAAATCAAACCCTTTATGTTTCGCTTTGTTGCAGGTTTTCTGTAAATCCACGAATGTTAAGAAATTTTATCGGTTATCGTAGTCTTTTCTTTGGTTACTAAGAGTGAGATGACAATCGTTTCTTGCTCCGTTTCTCCTGGGCTATGCTGTAAACGTCAGTTTGTAGGAGAAGCATACATATAACACAAATACTTATTTCTGATATTTCGAAACTTTCGTGAAAAGCTTTATTCGCTCTTTTGCAGTAATACTATGAATACTGATTGTATGTGTTGGGCAGTATAGATACCGTTTGAAAGCGAATCAACGTGACAGGTGGCATTGGGAAGTGACAGGCCAGATCCGAGTAATCCTCGCTTCTGGGTCGACATTCGCCCCTCGTACTTGAGTGTTACAGTCCTACCTGCTATCAGCTTGTCGTCAAGGCAGAAGTTATCCTTCAGTTTTACGTTTATGCTTCTATCGCAGTCTCCTACATACGCAGCTGGCAACACCAGACAGCCAATGTCTATCGCATGGCTTGCGATCGGTAGCAACACGCGTATACTTAACGTGTCGAGCAAGTCGTCGAACTTAATCTGCATAAACATAAACAAAACTCTTGGACGTACACTAAGCTTTCATTTTTATATCCGGGTCATATTAACCCAGAATAAAATTGGAAATAGTTCCTATCCTCGGTTCTGACGAAGATTATTGTGATATTTTCTTTTGTTGCAAGCCAAATATTCTCAATTAGGACGCCCTCTGCCATGCTGCCAGCTATACTAGAATTTGGCTGAAGCGTCTCTGATTCCACAATGGATCAGAAAACCAACGGTCAACTGTACCGTTATGGGTAAAGAACTGCAAGCTGTTTTTCTGCAAGTGGCAGCTAACGATTTTTAGTTTTGGGGCGGAGGAAACGGTGTAAGTAGGAAATGGATGGGGGAGGTGGTCAGTCACCGTAAATACTTAAGAAGTTTTAAACACATTAATTAACGGCTTTAATGGTCCACGGGCATCGCGTGAGAGTTGCACAAGATTTCAATGAAACAGCTGCTCATCATCTTCAGGTTCACAGTTACCAAAACCACAATTCTACAAATCAGAGCAGATGAGCAGAGTTAAAATACAAGGAAAATGACCAGCACTGAATTCACCAAACACACGTAACTTAACATCTAACATAACACACCAACACGGTAAAATTCCTGCCCCTCGTCTAAAGCTGGTTCTCTGCAGACTGTCTACAACTCCACTGAAGTTCCTCGCAGCTAGAGCATCGCGGCGCTGGTAACCGACCGCTGCGCTTAAGACGACCACTAGCGACTAGTCGACAAGTCAACGCTGGACACGTCCCTCGTAGCGGGCGGGAAACCAACGTGCCTAACTCACGGTGCAGTTCATCGGCAGCTTCTATGGTTTTAACTGCAACAACCACGTATCCTACCCCCCCCCCCCCCCCCCGTCTAACGTAAATACTACTCATGTATAGGGTTCGTTCAAAAACTGGGACCTCTATATTTGCTCTTATACTTCCTAACAGGTTAAAACCCCGTACCCATTTCACAAGAAACACTTCAATCAAGTTGCTATCCTAGCTTCTAACGTCATAATCAAAGCTTCAATCTTCCAGCATCTCTCTGAACTCAACGGAGATCCTTCAGGCGTCCCTTACTAGACTAAATTTACTGAGATCTAGGATGTGACTAATATTAGCGTAGCCACAGCATAATGTGTTGTCGTTTGTAAATCCCAAAAACATGAACGATTCCCTTCACATTTAGGATAGACTCAGATTTGCTCCCCACTATTGATTCAGAAATGTCTACACTGGAGGCTCTGTAAGAAGTTTTGTGGTTTTTGCTAACTTGTAAGCTGGTACGTTGACGGTGCGCCAGTCAGAGGTACTGGCACCACGAAGCTGCACGTGCAGGATGTGGAACTTGGCTACATTTCTCAGCTGGTGTTTCATTTTCGCCTGCAGTCGGGGACGTACGTGGTGGAGTTGCTGGAGATCTGTTTCTCTCTGTGTGCGACCAGGCTCCTACCGGAACATAACTGTGAGTACAAACGATCCACCAGTTATAAACATGCCTACTCGTAGCAGTATTACGTACCGGACAGTGTATTTAAGCAAATTTCTAGACATAGTATTCATAAATACACTCCTGGAAATGGAAAAAAGAACACATTGACACCGGTGTGTCAGACCCACCATACTTGCTCCGGACACTGCGAGAGGGCTGTACAAGCAATGATCACACGCACGGCACAGCGGGCACACCAGGAACCGCGGTGTTGGCCGTCGAATGGCGCTAGCTGCGCAGCATTTGTGCACCGCCGCCGTCAGTGTCAGCCAGTTTGCCGTGGCATACGGAGCTCCATCGCAGTCTTTAACACTGGTAGCATGCCGCGACAGCGTGGACGTGAACCGTATGTGCAGTTGACGGACTTTGAGCGAGGGCGTATAGTGAGCATGCGGGAGGCCGGGTGGACGTACCGCCGAATTGCTCAACACGTGGGGCGTGAGGTCTCCACAGTACATCGATGTTGTCGCCAGTGGTCGGCGGAAGGTGCACGTGCCCGTCGACCTGGGACCGGACCGCAGCGACGCACGGATGCACGCCAAGACCGTAGGATCCTACGCAGTGCCGTAGGGGACCGCACCGCTACTTCCCAGCAAATTAGGGACACTGTTGCTCCTGGGGTATCGGCGAGGACCATTCGCAACCGTCTCCATGAAGCTGGGCTACGGTCCCGCACACCGTTAGGCCGTCTTCCGCTCACGCCCCAACATCGTGCAGCCCGCCTCCAGTGGTGTCGCGACAGGCGTGAATGGAGGGACGAATGGAGACGTGTCGTCTTCAGCGATGAGAGTCGCTTCTGCCTTGGTGCCAATGATGGTCGGATGCGTGTTTGGCGCCGTGCAGGTGAGCGCCACAATCAGGACTGCATACGACCGAGGCACACAGGGCCAACACCCGGCATCATGGTGTGGGGAGCGATCTCCTACACTGGCCGTACACCACTGGTGATCGTCGAGGGGACACTGAATAGTGCACGGTACATCCAAACCGTCATCGAACCCATCGTTCTACCATTCCTAGACCGGCAAGGGAACATGCTGTTCCAACAGGACAATGCACGTCCACATGTATCCCGTGCCACCCAACGTGCTCTAGAAGGTGTAAGTCAACTACCCTGGCCAGCAAGATCTCCGGATCTGTCCCCCGTTGAGCATGTTTGGGACTGGATGAAGCGTCGTCTCACGCGGTCTGCACGTCCAGCACGAACGCTGGTCCAACTGAGGCGCCAGGTGGAAATGGCATGGCAAGCCGTTCCACAGGACTACATCCAGCATCTCTACGATCGTCTCCATGGGAGCATAGCAGCCTGCATTGCTGCGAAAGGTGGATATACACTGTACTAGTGCCGACATTGTGCATGCTCTGTTGCCTGTGTCTATGTGCCTGTGGTTCTGTCAGTGTGATCATGTGATGTATCTGACCCCAGGAATGTGTCAATAAAGTATCCCCTTCCTGGGACAATGAATTCACGGTGTTCTTATTTCAATTTCCAGGAGTGTATATATAGTGAATTTTATCCGTCCCGCTACGACTCGCTCTCCTGTAGACTTCTGTTCACCATACAACTTCACACAACATCTTCAGCTAGGTGTTGTATGTATTCCAATCTCTCTGTCCCCTCCGCCCACCCCCACCCCTCATCGTCTACCTCGTCTTTCGTCTACCATGGACCTCTTCCTCTGATTTCTTAACATGTCCTGTCAACTTGTTAGCATTTTCCGCATATTCATTTGCTAGACGATTCTGGGGAGAACGTTCTCACTGATCATTTCTTATGAGCATCCTTAATTTTCAGTATTATTCTCTAGTGCCATATCTCAAACTTCGATCTTCGTCTCTATCCGTTTTCCCATCATTCATGCTCACTCATACACAATTATGTGCTCGACACGTACATTTTCAGAAATGTATTTCTCAAGCAAAGTCCTTAGTCTGATACTAGTAGTCTTATTTTGGTGAGGAATGCGTTCTTTGTCTGCTCTAGTAAGCTTCTTATACCATCCCTACTTCGTCCGTCACACGTTATTTTGCATCCGAGGTAGCTGATTCCTTCATCTAATGCAGTGTAATCAGCAAATATTATTACTGATATTTTCTTATCCTGAAATTTAGTCGCGCTTATAAATGTTTCTTAAATTCCTTCATTGGTTATTCGATACACGGGTTGAAGAGTGAGGAAAAACTATACCTTTTCTTCTTTATATTGCAGAACTTCGCTCTTGGCTTTCCGGTATCATCGGTGCTTCTCATTTTGAAATGGAGAGAACACAGGAGATGCAGTACTAGAGTCATATTTGTAGAGAAATCTGGAAGACAGTCGATCAGACAAAGCAGAAGTGGTAGATAATACTCCTACAGAGTTTCTAAAATCATCGACGTAAGTGACAGTGACTGAAATACTGCGTAGAACACATGAGGCTGCAGGCACACCGTCATACTTTTGGGAGAATGTCACCCACATCACAGAGAATTTAGCACTGGCAGACAAGCGAGAGAGAACTCGTACGTTCTTCTTTACAACCCATGCATCAACGGTCCTGACCTGAATAGCGTACAGAAGAATGGAAGAGAAAATTTACGATCTATTAATGACCTTTTCCACCTTAGGAAAGGCAAATTTAGAAAACAGGTAGCTCAAAGTTTACACTTGGAGATAAAAGGAATACTTAACAAAGAAAGATATTTTCGTAGGCCGTCGGCTTAGAAAAAGCGTTCAGCCATGTAAAGTCGTTCCCGGTGCCAGATGTTTGAAATTCTCGGAAAAATAGACATATGTTATGGGGAAAGTCGAGCAAAATACAATGCTTACATGTATCAAGAAGAAAATGAAATATATTGTTCTCCGAAGCCCAACGAGTGTTCTCAAAATTACTCACTTTGTTGACTACACTTGTATATTTATCTGGGTTTTTTATTGTTGTTCATGAGTCAACGTCTAAACAAGCCACGTTTAAGCAGTGTCTATAAAATTTGACCTGTATTACTCTTATTAATTGCAGTTAGGACTATTCTTGACTGACGACGCTTAGAACATTAACAACCTACTTTCTTCACTTGTAGGCTCATAAAACTGACTTTCGAAACATACAGTATTTCCTCAGTGAAGTTGTTTTCTTATCATTTCCTGCGTTACATATATGTTATCTTTTTAATTTGCAGTACAAAAGTATAATGCTCACGCATTATAGCATTTTTATAGGTCTGACAATACATTTCATGTAACAGGCAACGGTAAACTCTATGAAGCAGCGTTATCGTTTACTCCAGTGAGGTTGGCAACGTTGGAGTGCTACTTTCGCAGTACGACGCACGTAAATTTTTGTTATCTTGGAATTAAGCCTTCATACTGGGACAATAGATGGAAAGGAGGGAGCGATTATTTCTCCTCCTGAAACTTAGGTTACAGCTTATGTTCCGTCTTCAAGTTCTTACCTGGGCAGTGTCAAAAATCATGAAACAGCAATGCACGTTCCTTCAAGCACCTTGATTGTACTCCGTGATCAACATTTATATTGATCTGCTAGTGAGTTGCCTTCATTCCTAGCATTTTATCAATTTTCTCTAATTCCACGTGGTAAAGATATGTTACAGCTTGTGTTGCCATTCGGCAGATTCGAGTAATTCTCAGAGTATGCAAGATAATTGTCTCCAGAGTGCAGTCTAATACAGAACTACTTCCACCAGTTTGTACAGTGCTATGTGGCACAGTGAGACAATGGAGTCGCAGAACCAAGCGGTGAGCGTCTGTATTGAGGGTAGTTACAAACACCCACTGGACGGACAGCAAAATAAATAAATAGAAGATTTAAAATATTTGAGAGTGCAGCTTGTTCTGGCATAAGAGAAAGATCATTGATATCGTTACCATCTCGTTTTCATCTCCGCGCCAGACCTACATATTTTATCCTTCTGCTAATGTGTACCCCACAGTCAAAAGAGTGAAGGCCCAACAAAGTACACTAGCTGGAGACAGCCACATTATTACCCTAGGGGAAGTTCGGCATTACTCCGTTTTGGTGTAAGAATTGCAGGATCAAGTGATAATTTAAGACTACGAACTTTCACTGAAACGAACTTGTTCAGCCAGTCTTCGTGGCGTTGTCACTGACCATCTTAAAGTGCTTTTTACGCTGTATCATTTGTAAATTCAGCATTTCCTCAGAGGTGAAATAATTTCTTGTGGTACTAAATAATTGGAGGCTTCATCCTAAATATACTTTACAACGAAAACCATTACGTCACCCACTACTAAAACTTTAACAACCTAACACCATGTGTGATATCAAGAATGGGTAAACCTTTAATTTCTTACCAGCTTTGTAATTTCATCAAGATGGAAACTGTTATTGCTCTTTCAGACTTCTTACTCCCTCCTAGTTTTCCATAAATTTTTTTCACTCCCCCGCAGTTTTTTGTATTTCATCTGGGCATCTGAAAAAAATCAACTAAAAACCGTCCTAGGTGCTAATCATCAGTTCCTAGGCATTTAATACTACCATGTGCAGGAAATATGGGCTGCGTCCGGATTGTGTTCTAGTTGTATCCCACCCACTTCGTATCCTAATGAAAACGAATCACTAAAGACAATTTTAAGAGGACAAGATATGCAGCAGGCTATCCTTGTTATAAGAAACTCGGAGAAATGATGAAGCCGGCCAGAGTGGCCGTGCGGTTCTAGGCGCTACAGTCTGGAACCGAGCGACCGCTACGGTCGCAGGTTCGAATCCTGCCTCGGGCATGGATGTGTGTGATGTCCTTACGTTAGTTAGGTTTAATTAGTTCTAAGTTCTAGGCGAGTGATGACCTCAGAAGTTAAGTCGCATAGTGCTCAGAGCCAGTTGAACCAGTTGAACCAGAAATGATGAAATATCTGGGAAGGAACATTATGGTACCATTGTTTCATAGCTGCCTTCTCGACGTATTCACAGGGAAGGTCTCATGACTCAGGCCGTAGACAAGCTTCATAGAACAAGGGAAACTTTACACACCAGTGACATGACTGGGAAAGAGTTAAGAATTGACTGTTCACAATAATGGACAATGGAATGTGCTCCAAGAAGATGATAGTGTCGTCATATTGGAGTAGGTACTTCGTAAATATATCGAAAGCACTTATCGATTATATGACTTCAGCAAAATGCATGATGCATTTGTAGACTGCCACAATGAAGTTATTAAATATATCCTTGAGTATTCGATTCTCTGTATACTGGGCAAAGATTGTGGTACGGGTGAGCGGTACTAACCGTAGACGTACTCTAAGTAACTGGCGCTAGTGGAGCGTTCCCATATCGAAGACTTCATTAGCGGGGCAACAAAGTGTTTGCACTTACAAGTTTTACTGGAGATTACAATTATTCAAGTTCATTGTGAAAAGAAAGGTACATAAAATTACGCAACACAAAAATACAGACTGAAAAATAAGCGCAAAAGACAGACGCATAAGATGTGTCAGGAAATGTTAAACAGAAACAGAAAGTGAAAAACTTAGTGAATGAACAATTAATCTCACTGTCTGCTACTTCCGAAGTTTCATGCAACTGTCTTGAAACGACAACTTGGCACATCGTCGCTCTTACTTGTACGGAACGAACTCTACACTCTTGAACAGATATACGTAACTTCTGTCTTTCGATGTATTTGAAATAGACTTAATTGAGAAAACCAGGACACTAAATTCATTTAATACAGACGTGATCACTCGTAAGAGCTGTGAAGGGTAGTATCAAACGTAAACAGCGTAGCAAGATGGCGACCCTGTAGCTATCTGGCTCCTCTCAAGAAGTGGTTACTCAGCACAGCGAGCCATTTGGCCGCGGCTCACTCTGACTTCCTGTTGTAGTATCCACGTATATATTTTATTCAGAAAAATATTAACGACATCACTGCCTGTGGAATCTCAATGATCATTCTCGTGATATTAATATAAAAGAACTTCACCGTTACTAAAATAATAAATAATTATTGTCAGTAACATAATTCAATATTCTGTAAAAATCTGTGTCTTAGACAACACCTATGGGAAAAGACAATGAAAATCTCATCTTTTTTTATCTATGATCCTTCTAGAATAATTCTTTATCTTGTTCGAACTGTTGTACTGATCGGATGTGATGTCTTGTAGCACTAGGTCTGTAAAAACTGTATTAATAGTTGAAAAATACAGTTTCTGTGTCATTAAAATCAATACGTGTGTTTGAATTTTCATTTTAGTATGATTCTCGTCCTATATAAAACAAACTTCAAAATTATTTAGAAAAGATATCAGAAGGGTGCGAAAATTGGCAGTTGACCCTAAACAACAAAAAGTGTAAGGTCATCCACATGAGTGCTAAAAGGAATTCGTTAAACTTCGGATACACAATAAATCAGTATAATCTAAGGGCCGTAAATTCAACTAAATACCTAGGAATTACAATTACGAACAACTTAGATTGGAAGGAACACATAGAAAATGTTGTGGAGAAGGCTAACAAAAGACTGCGTTTTATTGGCAGGACCCTTAGAAAATGTAACAGATGTACTAAGGTGACTGCCTACACTACGCTTGCCCGTCGACTTTTAGAATACTGCTGCGCAGTGTGGGCTCCTTACCAGATAGCACTGATGGAGAACATCGAAAAAGTTCAAAGAAGGGCAGCACGTTTTGTATTATCGCGAAATATGGGAGAGAGTGTCACTGAAATGATACAGGATTTGGGCTGGACATCATTAAAAGAAAGGCGTTTTTCTCCGACTGTGAAAATATTTTGTTGACACCGACCTACATAGGGAGAAACTATCATCACGATAAAATAAGGGAAATCAGAGCTCGTACGGAAAGACATGGGCTAGGTGTTCATTCTCTCCGCGCGCTATACGAGATTGGAATAACAGAGAACTGTGAAGGTGGTTCGATGAACCCTCTATCAGGTATTTAATCTGATCTGTAGAATCCATGTGGATGTACGAGTAGATGTAAGTTTTCTGTTCAGCTACAATTGAGCGCAGCCCTTAGCGCTACTGATCTACAGAGAGGTTTATTGGTAAAATGCTGAATTATAAGTGATTAACATCGAGAAATACTTTTAAATGTTAATGCATGTAGTAAAGGTACAGAAAAGATTTAATATATGTTATTTGTTAATAGTAAAACAATGCCAGAACCAGATTCCATAAGTGATTGTCTAATTATAGCCGCCATCTTAGTGATATATTGCTGCGGCAGTTTTAAATTGAATTTTTTAACAGGCATAAAACTTGATGGTCAATTATTGCGGCAGTAATTGTGTATTGGGGGCCATAACCCACTCAGAGGTAATAAATTCCACTTACATTGTGAATAATCTTTAAATATTCTGCAAACACCATCTTACGTGATAAAAATTGTTCTCTGCTAATGTATTGAGCCCGGTTATTTCGTAGCAACTTTTACGAAATATTTTTGACAGGAAAGAATACATTGGTGTTGTGCGCGTGTGGTATCGTGTGTAAAAACTGTTCATTTTGCTTAAAGAAAAGTGTTGCCACCTCGAATAACAGTATCGGTAAATTTTATAAGATCACTTTTTTGCATGAACTTAGTGACATTTACACTGCTTGACAAACAACATTGCTACATGTTCCCAGGTGGAGATTTCTTTAACAAAATAACTATCTTTAGCCAGGAGAAGCAGCGATTAAATAAAACCTCATGTTACACTAATAATAATAACTAATTGGTTTTGTTGTAGTCCTGACCAAAAATTGTACAACACCGATATACCCACTGCACGCGACACTGTGCGGACGAGGTAAAGGCCACTTCTCATGAAGGCTTAATGGCGTTCACTGCTAGTGGTGACTTGGTAGACTGCAGATGAGATCGATAGGAAATCTTTTTGGAAACTGATAGCCGTCTGGAACTCATTTCTGCGTGCGAAGTTTTAAACCGAGTTTATATTTCAGTTATGTGTCTCAGATGTTTGTAGATAAGTTTACAAAGATATATATGTGATGTCACCAGCAACGTATGAAACGTGACGACGTTTGTAATGCTGTTCTAATTTTCTGTTGAAAATGTTAGTTAAATTTGAATAAAATATACAATGGCAATCTAATAGTTGTTTTTATTGGAGTGCTCACACTCCTGGAGAAACAGTCACAACATATAAATATTAATGTAACTGTGTCTACGTCATCTAGATCCCTCTTAATGAGTGTCAGCTTTTCCATCAGCTGCCAACCTACATTTACACACTTATCGGATGAACTCATATGTGTGTGTTTTGACTTTACGGGCTCTCAACAGCGAAGTTGTCAGCGTCCAGGATGAACCCAAACTTCAGAGCAAAATTTCTGGGGTTGTTCGTAGATGCTTTCCGTTTGGGTATACAGTAAGCGACCCGTGGTCTCCAATGGTTCGTTTTATTTCTTAACTAGATTTATTTTTATGTTTGTTTTTCACTGAAAATATTTGCGCAACAGTCTAGAGGTCGACTAGATGTCCTGGGTGTCTTGCTCGAAAAGAAATTTGTTCTAGTCTCTCAAAGTATTTACACTAACGGCTATACATATCGCCCCCAAGCTTACATTTCTGAACTGCTGTGTTCCATCAGTGGCTTGTTTCACTAGCGTTTTTAGTCGTACGTGAAGGGAGACACAGAGCAGTATGGATAGATTCCCTGAAACACTGATGTTTTTGCACCTGCACTTGCACCTCATCAGGAGAATGCATATAAGTTTGCTTGTAATGTATTTCAGTGAATAAGAATCAAACTTTCAAAAGAATTCATGTGTTTTTCTGTTCATGACAGGGTGGCTCGGCGTTTCTCTGCAGACAGTGCCGTACTGCTCATTATTGTGTTTCTGCCGCCGGCCGGCGCCCAGGTCAAGATACAGACTATTTTCAAAAGGCTCGTTGCACATTACTATCACGAATGCTAGATTTACTGATTTCGAACATGTCCGATATTGCATACTGCTGCAGTTGTACAGTTATGAAATAAAATCGAATGATATAAATAATAAGAAATATATCTGAAATTGGAATATTTATTTCACCCAGTAACTCCTTATGAAATACATCAAGACAAAAAGTTTACTTACAGGGCGACAATTTTTGAACTATATGAAATCAAATTATCATAACTTTCGATCGGTTTGCGTTAGGACGTTCAAGCTGCACGGTTGGCCGTGGGGCATGATGGGAATTAGTATGGTTTAGTTTAGCGACGAAGTCCACTTTCATTTGGACGGGTTCGTCAATAAGCAAAACTGGCGCATCTGGGGGACGGAGATTCTGCATTTCGCGATCGAGAAGTCTCTTCATCATCAAGGGGTGACTGTATGATTTACAATGTATAGTGACAGAAAAATCTGTGCGATATTTCGTGATGGCACGTTGACTAACGAACCGCACATGAAGTTTTTGGAAGATGATTTCATCCCTGTTATCCAAAGTGACCTTGATTTCGACAAGATGTGGTTCATGCAAGACAGAACTCGACCCCATCGAAGCAGGAGAGTGATATCCTGGTGGAGCACTTTGGGGACGGCATTCTGGTTCTGGTGTACCCAGAGGCCATTGGCAGGGGTCGCGATTGGCCGCTACGGCGGATCTGAACACATAGACTGTATTAAAGACAAGGTGTACGGCAATAACGCCAAAACCATTGCTGGGTTGAAAACAGCCATTCAGGAGGTCATCGGTAGCATCGATGTTCCGACACTTTAGTGGGTCATGTTGAATTTCACTATTCGTCTACGTCACATCATGACCAATGATGGCAGGCATATCGAACAAATCATAACGTAAATCAGAATATCTGTAGTGACGTTTACATGTTGAATAAAGTGTGTTCAGGCCGTAGTTTGTAACTAAATTACGTATTTTCTTCAATAGTTCAATAATCTTCATTCTTTATCTTCAGTACGAAAAGAAAAAATACACGTTATGAAGGTTTTCTGCGTTCTCATTTTACTGGAATGGGAGAACCTGCAATCAAATAAATAAAATACTCTGAAAAACATAAGACGAGGTAAATAAAGTAACATTACATATTAATTAATCGATGTATATGAATAAAAGTGTGGGAACATGTTACCAGAAGTCTTCCAGTCATACACGCGAAGTTGGACGTCATATAGCATGAGGTCAAAGTGACCACATCGCCAAATGGGGCTGGCCCCACAATAAGTAGCAGTTTAAAGAATAGGAAAAGCGTGTGTGACGATCAATAAGTAGCAGTTTAAAGAACACGAAGAGTGTGTGCCACAATAAGTAGCAGTTTGAAGAACAGGAACAGCGTGTGTGACAATCAATAAGTAGCAGTTTAAAGAACAGGAAAAGAGTGTGTGACAATTAGCGAGCAGTTTCTTTGCATTATGATGGTGGTGCTCCTGAATGAGATGCCGCTTTTATGGTGTTTCTATTTGCTGCATGGCTGTTTAACTCGTAGAGAGAAGTCCACTACAAAGTCACGAAAGGCACTTTAACAAATTTTATGTGGAAACATCGCAAAAGTTGCCCGATATGTACCTCGAGTATGGAAAAGCTGTTCACGCAGTGAGGTTACCACATCACATTAGATGTTTAGTGTATTATTATGACGTTTAGGTACTGTACGTTTCGGTGATTGAATTTTACAGGCTTCCTCGCTGTTGTGTAAATACTTTCACAGAAACTAAAATAATTAGGGTAGCAAAAGAATGAATCGTAATTACATTATTACTCTGTAATGATTAAATGAAGGCCAGGGTCGCCTTATATAGAAACACTTAGCTAGCGTTCATGAATAATCCAGTCATTTTCGGTGGAACTGGAGTTCACCCAGCATACTCTGGTAACAGACGAAGCCACAAACGAGAACAAAATTCTGGGCCTGCTGGTCGAAAGCTGTAAGTCTCTATTATCCATCCAGGTCTCCGTATTTGGAGCTGTCGTTCAGTTCCAGCAGCTGTGACAGTACCCATGTGTTGGAACATCAGAGCCCGAGAATCGTCAGACCCGGCCTGCTGAACTAACAAGAGATACTACCTCGGGGGGCAGACTGGGGACTCCTGATGCCTCTTCGGTACAGACACTTGCCGCGTCCACCCCGCGCCGTAAAACGGAAGCGCTCATACGCGCCGCCTTATCTGAGCAGGGGGCGAGCACAAAGGGCGGCGTTGATTGGATTTTTGTTTGCGTCCTCATTGCTCGTTCACGAGCCGGCGGACGCGGCCGCATTGTTCCGGCCAGGGGCGTAAGCCACTCTCTTATTTGTTATTTAGTCCCCGGCGTCTAATTAAGCTTTGTCTCTCGCCGGTTACTGCGCCACCGTCCTACCTACGCGGAGGTGCTAAATTTAATAGGCTGCTGAAGAAGCGTGCAGCTACCGGGAAACGCAATTAACTACCGCCTATACATCTGTCGTTCCTGCACTGCCCCGCTCGCCTCTCCCGCTCTGAAGAAAGCCGGACTGACAGGGACAAAGACGCTCAGATAGGACGAAGGTGACGCCACAGTCAACAACCGGCTCTGCACAAACTTCCTGTAAGTGGTTAGCGCAGTTCCTAAATCCGGACTTGCTTGTAGTTGTTATTGTTGTGTCCTTCAATGCGAAGACAGGTCTTCTACCGCTCTGTAAGATAGTCTATGCTCCACAAACCACTTCATCTCTAAATAACTACTGCAATTCCGATCCATTTTAACTTGCTTTCTATATTTGTAACTTGCTTCTCCTCTGCAATTTTTACCCCCTCCACCACTTACCTTCATTAACAAACTGACCCCGCTTATGCCTCAGGACATGCCATATAATCGATTCTTTCTTTTTGCCACGTGGTGCCATAAATTTCTTTTGCTGTCAGTTCGATTCAGTACCCCTTCATTAGTTACTCGATCTACCCATTCAGTCCCCAGCATCTTCTGTCACACCAAATTTTGAAACCATCTGAATGCGCATCATCCACGTTTCACTCCCGTACAAGGCTACACTCTAGACAAATACCACGAGAAAAGATTTTGCAACACTTAAATTTATATCAAATATTAAACAATTCCTCTTTTTCAGAAACGTTTTTTGTGCTACAGCCAGTCTGCAGTTTCTACTTTGACCACCATCAGTTATTTTGCTGCTCAAATAGCAAAACTCATCTACTACATTTCATATGTCATTTCCTAATCAAATTCACTCAGATAATGTTAAAATTAATCCTCAGATCTATGTATATATTTGAAAAACTGTCTGATTTAATCAGGCTGCATTCCATTACCAGTATTTTTTTCACAGTCATCTTATAACCTCTTTTAAAGACATCCATTCGTTCAATCATTCAACTGCTCTTCAAAGTCCTTTGCACTCTCTGACGGAACTGCAGTATAATCGTCAAGCTTCGAAGTTCTTATACCTCCTTCCTGAACTTCAATTCTTTTCCAAAAATCAGCATTGGTTTCCTTGACTGCTTGCTCGATTTACAGACTGAATAACATCGAGGATATGTTACAGACCAGGTTACTGAGGTATTGTGACTTGAATTTTTAATCCGGATTTACCACACAATATAAGTGCTGCAAGACGACCCAGTTCGCATAAACTTGAGTAATGAGTAAACAAAAGGCCGGCCGGAGTGGCCGTGCGGTTCTAGGCGCTACAGTCTGGAACCGAGAGACCGCTCCGGTCCCAGATTCGAATCCTGCCCCGGGCATGGATGTGTGTGATGTCCTTAGGTTAGATATGTTTAATTAGTTCGAAGTTCTAGGCGACTGATGACCTCAGAAGCTGAGTCCCATAGTGTTCAGAGCCATTTGAACCATTTAAGTAAACAAAACATGAAAACTAAATTTCTTGTTTTAAGTTATCATGCCTTTTGAATCAGGTGCCAATGTATTTAAATTATTCCACTCTGTGTTCCATATTTCTTCCTGTAATAGGACATTATCAGGAGATTATCTGGCTGATATCATTTCACACTTCTCCGCATTAACCCACAGTCCAACGTTACTGGTATTTTTTGCTAATGCTCTTGCGGTTTTTGTCATCTCTTCTTCTGATTCCCCTATGGCTGCAATGTTGTCTGCATATCCCCAAACTTCCATTTAGCTTCAACCCTTTGCCTTCTCATTTCATTTACATAATAAATTTCCCGAGGATCAAAATTAAAAAGCAGTGGTGAAATGACATCACCATGTCTCACACCTATCGTGCTGCTGAATTCCTAGAGCAGCTCCGCTAGGTATTTCATCTTGGCTTTTGTCTCCGCTGTACAAAACTTACCAAGTTAATTGAATTCTTTGGTTACCAAGCTTCCTCAGGATGTTGTATATATTTTATTTGTGTGTATTGCCGTAAGCCATTTGAAAACCAAATGTGTCAGAAACCAGTGGTTGAATTTCAAGCAGTTCTCACAGATTTGGCTCATTGTGAAAATTTGATCCATGGTTGATCTACTTGCCAGAAGAGGTGCCTAGAACTGACCAACAAAATCTTCAGAAAAAGGATTCAGCTTCTCAATAATTATTACCGAAGAGCTGAGAAATCCGGTATTACCTGGGTGTTTATTTATAGCTGTATGTGAGACCAAATATGTGTAGAACTAATTTTTGACTTATAAAGCTCCTTTGTGTACAATGTGTTAAGTAATATGACTTGGGGTCATAAACGATGAGCTTTTTTACTTCACTGTGTAACACTATTTCTCGATAATACCTACAATGGTCTTATCTAACTTCTTGGTCTGTTTTTAAATATGCGATTTCTGTATAAATATGCTCTTTGATGTAACATTCATGTAAATGTTTTATTGATTATTTATGATATTGATGTAACTGTAGTTAATCTAAGAACGTAATGTCGAAGGTAATGTGCTGGGAAAAAAATGAAAATGTTGTATTATACTGGTTCATGTATAGTGGATGTAGGTTTGTAATCGTGAAAAATCTTGGAGGGAAATTCCTCCGCAACGGAACTGGCTAGGCGAGAAAGAAAACGTAGACCTGGGGGTCGAACTGCAAAGCTCCTTTGCGGCATGAGTCAGTCGGTGGCTAGCAAGCAGTGAGTGCGCATATTGTGAACTGAAAGACGCGAGAAGAAGTTCAATGGTACACAGTATGATGTAGCCTCGGATGCGGAAGTAATGCGACTCGTTATTCATGGCATACTTTAGTTAGCTCTGCACTATGAAAATCCGACGCTAAGAAGAAAATTTTCAGCGTTTGTTGCACAGGAAGAGCCATGCATACTTTCGCCGCCTTTTTTGAATACTACAGGAGATCGACGTTGCCACCACCTCCGTCTACTAAGTACTGTATAATTGCACGGACCTTTCGTATTCAATAATAATTTTGTATCTTGTAAACTCTGTGTTGAGCCACCGGTTTTTATTCTTAGTCATTTACGTAGACGCGGTCCTATCCCAAGTGCTACCTTGAATCCGAGTGCTTTACTGACCTGAAAAACTATTATTTTCCTTAAGAAAAGTTATTAGACTTTCTGGAGTTGTAGAGTACATAATTATTTAGTGAACAAAAGTTTTGAAATACTCCTTGCAGTTTTCAAGTAGGGACACTTAACGTATTCAGTTCAAAGATTCTTTTTATAGAAATAATAGTGTTTACAATTTTTTGTGTTGAGTAGTTAACAGTGTTTCCCATATTGTGTTGTGACTAAAGTGTTCAGCCACCATCTGATTCTGCCGATAAATTGGTCTCTGGGTCCCCACGATAATTGTTAAGTCAAATTTAATGTCATATTACAATAACAGCAAACAAAAATAAGCAACTGACTACAATTATCCAAACTGTAATAGATCCACGTGCCCCATATTCCATTTGAGATAAATAATATAAAGTGATGAATATTCCTTGAGAATGAAAATAATAATCAGTACAAAATATTCTATTACTTAATAACTATTTAAGTAGTTGTAATTGTCCAAAACTGAACTAACGAAAGAACGTCTTCTCCATGTCAGTAGTGCGCCACTATTGGTAATCATTTACCTATAATTACCATTACCTTCCTGCTGTAATGTACAGACAATAAGTGTTATTGAGAGCCAGTTGTTGCCTCCACGCATTAATACTTCTTCTGTGTAATTCAAGTCAGTTCACTTTTACATTACTTGCTAAATTGTGCTACTGCCTTGTATCTTACCAGCAAAACAGAAGTTTAGTATCAAGTCAAGTCAATCTACTTCGTTAACTTTCTCTGTGAATCATGCTAGTACTGGGTACATATCTACCTAATTAAGTTGGCGACCGTTCTTTTTACGTAATTACTGTTTACTTGATTACTAAAAGAACCTTGGTTCTTTTCCTGGTTAATACTGGCACTGCTTCCTTTCAATAGAATTCTTTAGGGGAACGAAATTAGCCCAATACCTCACCATTATCGTCATGGTCACAAAATTAAAAATTCTTATACTTAGTAAAGTTATTGGCACATTACTATTTTAATACTAGCCCTTAGCGCTGTAATTGATACAGGAGAGAGCCACAAAGAGTTAGCCGTGCGAAAAGCAGCTGACACTAAAGTCTACGCCCACAACGCGCAGCATTTGGCCTTGTGCTTTGTTAAGACCATGGCATAACATACGCTCATAGGGAATTATACACGTTTAAACTGAAACGCTAAGTTATTAAGAATAAGCTGGATTCATGGTATAAAAACTGTCTTACCTGCGCAACTCCCTGTCAAAATTTGCGCATCTTTGATGTTACGTAGGAGAGAAGTAACTTCAAGCCTCTGCGAGCGAAGGACTCTGAGGAGGAAGATAACGCATGACCCTTTCAAACAGAGTTACTTCGCGCTTTGCTTTCAGAAGGACTTTTCATCACAGAGTAAGTTGAAACCTGGTGTTCTCAGACCACAGCAGTTCTCGCCTTACGATATACGTCGGATTCTTGAGACCGCATAGGCCTCAGTCCTCAGTTCTGGTGAGTTCAGACTCAACCGTATTCTAGGCATTTATTCCTAAACAAAACGAAACCAAAATGTAATGAATAGGCATCCAAATAACAACTCAAACTTATTGAATTCTTTTCTTTTTTAACTACGCCATGATGATTAAGTAACTGGACTAGAAAGCTGAACAGACAATTTTAGATAAAACTTTAAATTACGATATCTTTTTCTTTCTGTTCCGATTTTGATGAACCACAGTCTTTACCACGCCCAAACCTATTCTCAAATTTCCTTTGAAAACCGCACAAAAATTCGTCTGGTAGTGTTGCAGATAAGTGTTCAAATACACAGACACGATAGTTTTACAGTGTTATTATTACTACAGCTATATATGGATGGAAAGCACCGTATCGCCTCTACAGTGCTGTTTTAAGTCAGTGTTCAGTGTTGTGCGTCCCCTGTCAGTGTTGCGAACAGCCACCTTACTGTCGCTTGCTGTGTTTTTATCTCGTGCTAGCAGAAACCAGACTGTCGCCGTGTTTTTTAAATCGTGCATGTCTCCTTCCTGTGTGTCTTCATCCGCATTGTAAACGCCATGTTTTTGTATTTTAAGTTCCGCAACTATCCGCCATTTTACTGTTATTAACAAAGTCACCGTTTTATCGCCTTTTTATATTGTTTGTTCGTTCACCATTGTTTGTTTAATTTTTCTCTCGGCTGTAGAGCCCATCCCTCCCAAGGTGGGAGGGAATCGAAAATCAGTAAAGGAAACAAAACAAAAAATTGTATGGTACACTTAACAGAGTTATGCCGTACCTCTGTAGTTCTACAATTCTCGGTACATGCGTGTTTGTGCAGTGGGATAATGGTAACCGGCTTGCACTCTTTTGGGCTCTCTTGCTTCCTCTATACTTCCCTTATCAGACTGTGTATCTCTTTCTGGCTTCACCTTCTGCCTTCCACAGCTCTGTTCTTATCCTACCTGCTCCTTGCGGGTTGTTATTCTTCAGTTTCTTAATTACCGTTTCTAAGCACTGTTAAGCCACTTTAATTACTTCTGCCTCTACACGTTCTGCAGTTCTTCCTTCCAGGAAGACATTCTGGACATCTTCAGCGTTCAGGAGCTCCTCAGAATATTCTCTCCGCCTGGCCTTGTCTGTCAGCTTAGTTCCATCCTTTTCGTTAATAACTATCGCTCATTTGCTTGACCTTTTTTGCCTGGTTAAGTCCCATAGTACTCACAGCCATTTTGAACACCTGCCTAATATCGTGTAGCGCTCCCGGAGGAGCACGCACAAGTGACACAACACGACGGCCCATGCACTCGACTAATATCTGAAGTAGTACTGGAGGGAATTGGCACCATCAATCATGGAGGGCTGTCCATAAATCCGTAAGAGTACGAGGGGGTGAAGATCTCTTCAGAACAGCACGGCGGAAGGCATCCCAGATATGTTCAATAATGTTCATGTATGGGGAGTCTGGTGGCCAGCGGAAGTGTTTAAACTCAGAAGAGTGTCACTGGAGCCACTCTGTATCTATTCTGGATGTGTGGGGTGTCGCATTGTCCTGCTGGAATTGCCCAAGTCAGTCGGAATCCACAATGGACATGAATGGATGCTGGTGATCAGACAGAATGCTTACGAACACGTCACCTGTCACAGTCGCATCCAGACGTATCACCCGTCCCATATCACCCCAAATGAACATGCCCCACGCCATTACAGAGCCTCCACCAGCTCCTCCTGATATGCAGGGTCCCTGGATTCATGAGGTTGTTCCCATACCCGTACACATCCATTAGCTCGATAAAATTTGAAACGAGACTCGTCCGACCAGGCAAGATGTTTCCATGTGATCCTTCAATTTCTCCAGGTGTATTTTATGACGAAATAAATCTCGGGTGAACACCCTAGTATGAGTGTGCATAGGACACAATATTTAGGCAATCGACCACGTTGCCATAATCAAGTGCGCACCTGAAGATGGCAACGTGGTCGATTGCCAAAATATTGTGTCCTATGCACACTCATACCAGGCTGTTCACCAGAGATTTATTTCGTCAACATGTTTCCAGACATCAACGGTCCAATGTCGGTGTTGACGGGCTCAGGTGAGGCATAAGGCTTGTTGTCGTGCAGTCATCGAGGGTACACGAGTAGGCCTTTGGCTCAGGAAGCCCATATCGATGATATTTCGTTTAATGGTTCATACAATGATACTTGCTCATGGCCCAGCACTGAAATCTGCAGTAGTTTGCGGAAGGATTGCACTTGTCACATTGAACGGTTCTGTTCAGTTGTAGTTGGTCCCGTACTCAAAGGATCTTTTTCCGGCTACAGTGATGTCGGAGATTTGATTTTACCGGAATCCATATTTTCACGGTACACTCGTGAAATGGTCGTATGGGAAAATCCCCACTTCATCGCTACCTCGGAGATGATGTGTCCCATCGCTCGTGCGCCAACCATAATACGACAGTTCAAAATCACTTAAATCTTGATCACCTGCCATTGCAGCAGCAGTAACTGATCTAACAACTGCGCCAGACACTTGTTGTGTTACATAGGCGTTGCCGGCCGCCGCGCAGTATTCTTCCCGTTTATATATGTCTGTATTTGAATACGCATGCCTTTATCATTTTCTTTGGCTCTTCAGTGTATAATCGAACCATTTGGTCTTGGATGTTGGCTTTTCGTCTTCAAGAATTCCCTTTGCTGTTTCAACTGCAGCCAAAATTTTATTCTCTCATTCATCAGTAACTCTTGTTTTATTACTGCAGTTCGATGCGAGGACTTTAAATTTGTTATGCGCTCTCCTACTGGTAACTAGCTCTGGATTCTTAAGCTTTTTCACGTCACGCTGTCTCCAGACAATGTTCTTTTTTTATAGCACAACTGTAGTCGTAATTGGCCAATTATTAGGCAATGGTCCGTGTCCATATCAGCGCCGTACTAAGATCTACACTGAAACACCAAATAAACTGATACAGGAATACGTATTTCAATACAGAGATATATAAATAGGCAGAAAACGGGACTACGGTCGGCAACGCCTATATAAGAGAACAAGTGCCTGGCGCAGTTGTTAAACCTGCAACTGCTGCTACAATGGCAGGTTATCAAGATTCAAGTCAGTTTGAACGTGGTATTATAGTCGGCGCACTAAGGATGGGACACAACATCTCCGAGGTAGCGGTGAAGTGGGGTTTTCCTGAACGACCATTTCACGAATATATCGTGAATATGAGGAATCCGTAAAAAAACAAATCTCTGACATCGCTGCGGCCGGAAAAAGGTCCTGCAGAGAAGGAACAACAACGATTGAAGAGAATCGTTCATCGTGACAGAGGTGTAACACTTCCGTAAATTACAGTAGATTTCAATGCTGGGGTATCAGCAAGTGTCAGTGTGCGAACAATTCAACGAAATATCATCGATATGGGCTTTCGGGGTCAAAGGCCCATTCGTGTACCCTTGATGACTGCACGACATAAAGCTGTAGCTTCGCCTGTGGCCGCCAGGACTGTCATTGGACTGTTGATGATTGGAAACATGTTGCCTGTTCGTACAAGTCTCGTTTCAAATTGTTTCTAGCGGATGGACGTGTACGGGAATGGAGACAACCTCATGAATCCATGGACCCTGCATGTAAGCAGGGGACTGTTCAAGCTGTTGGAGGCTCTGTAATGGTGTGGGGCGCGTGCAGTTGAACTGATATAGGACTCTTGATACGTCTGGAAACGCCTGTGACAGTGACACGTACGTAAGCATCCTGTCTGATCACCTGCATCCATTCATGTCCATTGTGGATTCCGACGGACGTGGGCGATTGCAGCAGGACAATGTGAGATCCCACACATTTAGAATTACTACAGAGTGGCTCCAGGAACACTCCTCTGAGTTTAAATACTTCCGCTGGCCACCAAACTTTTCATACATGAACTTCGTTGAGCGTATGTGGGATGCCTTGCGACGTGCTGCTTAGAAGAGATCACCACCACCTCGTGTTCTTATGTTTTTATCGACAGCTCTGCAGGATTCATGGTGTCAGTTCCCTCCAGCTCTACTTCAGACATTAGTCGAGTACATGTCACTCGTGTTGCGGCACTTGTGTCTGCTCGAAGGGGCTCTACACGACGTTAGTCTGGTGTGCCACTTTCTTTGGCTCTTCAGTTTAATATGTCACACAGTGAGCGTCCATAATTAATGTTCCAGGTTCAAAACTCTGTAGAAAGAAAACCACTGCTCAGAATGACGTCAAATTTGAACAGCATATTACTGACGCAGTAGGGAAACGTGACGGAACAAAAAAAAATTTACGAAAATTTGACCAATAGATGGCGCTGTAAGTGTTAGAATGTGCAAACCAACAGACACGCACCACACAGTTTTTCCTCAAATCGTCTCCGAGACAGCCTCTATGAAGCATAATGCGATGCTGGTAAGGCTATTTCACAAGAACGGTGACTGTGAGTCAGTAGGCCTGTAGAAGTTCCGGACACTCAAGGGTATGAAATAAGGCATTGTCCAGTGTTTAGTAAGGGTCTGAGAAAATGATTATAATATTCGAAAAGACAAGTTCTTTTGAAGTTCAGTGACAAAGGGAGAAAAGCAGTTGATCCGACGTCTATTGAAGATGTGGCTACACATTGCACGATGAGTCGGGTGGTGGTGTGCAAATATGCACTGCACAGGGCATTGCCAGAACGCAGGTCATGCCTGCGTGCACGGTGCATAAAATCCTTCGAATCATCCTGGTTTGCTATATATATAAATTCCCCCCTGTTCAGGAGCTGCTTCCTGCTGACCTGCCAGCAAGTCCAGTGTGCCCTCTGGAATTTCTTGCTCGCATGAAAGTGAACAATGAATAACCACGAAACGTTTTGTGGACAGAAGAAGCCCATTTCCATCTCTAAGGACATGCCAATAAGCGAAACTGCAGAAAGTGGGCCAAGGAAAATCCGCATGCACATCAACCGGTACCACTTCATTCTGCAAAGATGACTGTATGGTGCGGGTTAATAGCATCGCTTATGTTAGGGCCGTATTTTTTCGAGAAAGTGAGCACTGTGGGTTCTGTTACCTGTACCGCTATGAGAGTCTTTTGCGCAGAAACGTCATTACAACCCTTCAACAGCGTGAATGTGTGAGTAGGATCATTTTTATGCCAAGATGGTGCTCCTCCGCTCTTTGCACAGGCATTTCGGAAATGCTAGAATTATAAGTCTGCATTTCCCTACAACCTGCCTGCCCAGATCACCTGATCTTAATCGGTATGACTTCTGGCTATGGGGTTATCTGAAATATGTTGTGCCCAAATCTGCAGTTACGAATGTAGCTGAATTGAAGGCACACATTGTGCAATGCATTCCTAACGTGATACGTCGAGACACTCCGAGCTGTTGTGGAACATACTGTTTCTCAATTTCAAATTGTTGCAGAAAATGGTAGACATCATACTGAACATGTCTTGCGCCAATCTCACGACAATTAGAAACAAAAAAAATGGCTCTGAGCACTATGGGACTTAACATCTATGATCATCAGCCCCCTAGAACTTAGAACTACTTAAACATAACTAACCTGAGGACATCACACAACACCCAGTCATCACGAGGCAGAGAAAATCCCTGACCCCGCCGGGAATCGAACCCGGGAACCCTGGCGCGGGAAGCGAGAACGCTACCGCACGACCAATTAGAAACAAATGTTGCTTTCTATGCGGTTTATGGCTCCAAGACATTCGAATCTATTATTTTGTAAGGGGGCTAAGTTACACAATGAACATTTCTCAGGAACTGCAAAAAGCTATTTAAGAGAAAGAATTAAGGAGCACAGACTTTAAACTTTGAGGGAAGAAATCACTGTGAGCAATTGATTAATATATCTCCTGTAGTATTCTGAATAACTGGCATTTTAAACAGCTTAAATTGAGAAGTTTACACACCAGACTTAGACACCTTCTCAAAACTAACACCTGACTTTTTCAGTTTCTCAGAATATAGGGTAATTGTTTCACCATAACAACAGATCTCTACTGCTATTTCTACTATATAGCAAATAATAATTGACATTCAGTATGAAAAAAAGGTCTTCCAACTGCGATAATTATTACATTCCAACAGTAGTGCTAACACACTTCCTGTTTAACAGTATTAATACGGTTCATTTTCATCGGGTCTCCCGACGTTTCGAAAGTTTTCCACTGGACATTGCCTCCTTAAAAGTTCATACGTTCATCAGGAACATTGTGCAGGAGCTCGCTGATGCCATGTATCTTCTTTCCATTGTTGGGCACTGGGTGTTCATCATTGTAGGATTTCTCACATGTCAACGGCTGTACTCTTCCTGCTAAGGAGATAAGTCTGAAAGTATTTACTGTTGTTGCATCAATGTAGTCCCAAGATTTTACAACACCATGAGCTGAGCTGTAATACTCAAACATATAATAGTTGCATATTTGAAATGAGACCTTCCTATCTTTTGGAACTCCTTTTCCTTATGATTCTGTAGAAACGTAATTTTTCTACAGAACCTAGACTACCACTTTTTGTAATCTATGGCAAAGTTAGACGTGTGTGAAGTAAATTTGCAGAGTGAACTGGCGCTAGCAACTAATTCATTATGCTATTTAGGACTGTAAATTCTATCTTGACGACACAATTTTCGTGTCATAACATCGAAACCTCGGTCGTAGGTAGTGAGGCCTATGATGGAAAAGTAATGCCATATTTTGTCACATCTCTTCAATGAAGTCGTTACCAGTAGAAACCGCAGTACTATACGGTTTCTGTTTTGGCCTGTACAACTATCAAAAATAGATGAATTTTTACGACATTTTTGGAACATTGGTTTTTATATACTCATTCATTAAGGACCACATTTCATTTGGGCCATTTCACCCTATGCCTTCACGATAAAAGTGAAATATGGCGTTTCCATTTTGCAGCTCACTATTTCCAAAGATGAAACCCATTGCTATCGATAATAATAGAATACTGTACTGGTATATGAGGTAACGGAACGTTTTGCGTGAAATATACTGAACTTCCCATTACATTCTCTTCATTATGACATTTATGCCTTACTTCACTAAGCTTATTGTAAATCTTCTTGAGCCTTTGAGTGCGCACCATCAGTTATGCAGCTGCTGCTTTCTTTCCATTGCGACTGAGGGTGTCAATTTTAAGTTTTAGTTTCAGCTCTTCGCACTTGCTGCAGACATCTACCTGCGGTTTTCCTGATCTCAAGGGAATATTTAAAATAGTTGTAATAGAACCAGTAAGACAGATTCGATTCTGCATGCTTTTGTTGGAAAATGCAATGCATGATTTTCCTCTTTAGGTCAGCATTCAGGTACTTCTTTCTCTCAGTTGAAAATTAGTTACCGTGGCCTCAAACGATTCTATATGCCGAGCAATTTGTTTACATACTTCTCACGGCTTAGCCATAATTCTCTTAATCACGGTATTTCCTCTTCCATCCTTAGGTGACTTCTCAGCTTCTAATAGAGAAGTTGGTCTTTGTATTCGTTTTGCTGTTGCGTCGTGAATACAAATGAAGTTTTTCGCAGACTTTAACTTTTGTACCATCTTTCTCAGCACAATAAACCACTGGGTATGTTCTAGACGTTAATTTTTCTCCTTTCCTTGTCATGTGTGTATCCCAGGTAGTAGTTTAATCAAACCTTGGAGATAAATACCTTGTAGATCCTTACTACAAAGATTGTTGATTTTAGTGAGGACTGGTATACAAGTATCCTCATTAAATATTTCTAAGAATTTACGGCGGCATCCACGATGGAAGATTGAACGTTCAGCAGGAACTGTTTGACCCGAAAAGTAGACGTACGATTGGACTTGAAGCTTGGACCTTTTAATTCTAAACTTCTTACCCCTCTCTTTCTTTTTTCACACAAATCCTTAGGCACACTTTGACTATTACTTTAGACTTTATTTCAATACAGTTTCAATATACCTCAATGTTGGACACAAACTTGGAACTTAACACTGTAAATAGACTCAAAACCTTCAACAGTCAAACGTTTTCGGTTACCATATGAGTCGCTGTCGTCTGTGCCTACGACGTATAGGAGACGGCGACTCCATGTGATTCGTCGTTAGCGTATCTACCACCGGAGAGGATATATTGACGTTTATTTCAAAAAGGATACAAGTCAGTGACTAGAGCCTGTGTCTAAATAAACATAACACTTTACTCACTGATAAAATAGATAGTGGCGTCCTTGGCACGTGTACTTTTCAATCAAAAACCTGACTTTAGGGTTTTATATCACATGAAACCACAAGATTGGTTCAAATGGTTCAAATGGCTCTGAGCACTATGGGACTTAACGTCTGAGGTCATCAGTCCCCTAGAACTTAGAACTACTTAAACCTAACTAACCTAAGCGCATCACACACATCCATGCCCGAGGCAGGATTCGAACCTGCGACCGTAGCAGCAGCACGGTTCCGGACTGAAGCGCCTAGAACCGCACGATCACTCAGGTCGGCAAACCACAAGATTCTGTTTTGCTTATTTAGTGATTTAACCCCATTTCAAAATAATCAGTTCAATTAAAAACCAATGTCAATTTGCTTTTTATGCTGTTTTTTGTCTTAGGACACTTAAAACCGATTTTTCCCACAACTAACATAACTAACAGTGCTACAACTGTTGACTGCCGATCTTGTGCAGCACGAGTGGTGTAATGTACAATTCAAACCGTAACCGTCGTATTGCGATTCATCTGTCATTTGTAGCCGA
This sequence comes from Schistocerca cancellata, assembly GCF_023864275.1. Lineage (NCBI taxonomy): Eukaryota > Metazoa > Arthropoda > Insecta > Orthoptera > Acrididae > Schistocerca > Schistocerca cancellata. The sequence continues at coordinate 205,030,306 of NC_064630.1, forward strand.
CCCCCTTTCCGTCACGAAGCTTACAGCGCCATCTGTTGGTAAAATTTTCATTGTATTTTGTTGCAAGACGATTGTCCTTGCTTCAATAACATGCTGTTGAAATTTGTCACCATCCTCAGCAGTGGTTCTCTTTCTACAGAATTTTGAAACGGGGACGTTAACTATGGGTTCCTGTACATCTTGTACTTGCCATTTGTAAGCCTATGATCGACCTGCTTAATGATACTACCGCTTCGGGAAGTCATGATTCCTTTGTAGATCCACTGCCAGAAAAGTCCGTCGAGCATACAACAAGGTTCGGCTTAGCACGGAACTAATAGGGCATAATCCATTGTCGTTTCTTTTCATGTGTATACTCTATTACCCGATCGTTGGCCTACATAGGCCTACGTCTTTCTGCCTCAGTTTGGAGTCAACATCTCCCAAAATGAACTGAATATTTAAGGTGCCACTGCTGTACGTCCTAATTTTTCATAAAGGTGACTTCTCCCCTCCTCGTCACTTACGTTTGTTGGTGCGCATACATCAACAAGTGTTACTTCGCCGACTTATGCCATACAGTGTGTAAGGTGTCAGGCAAATCCAACACCTTCCATGAAAACCCTGACATGATAAGCAAGTCCAGTAGTATGTCACATAGCTCCGAATAAATCGTGACATTAAATTAACCAAAGTAATACGAGTAACGAGTGAGCAAATGGAATACCACAAACTAACACAAGAATGCTTAAATGCATGTCATACCTTCCCACCGTGAGACAGACGCAGTTCCGAGGGGACAAACGAGAACAGAAGCCAAGAGCAGAACCGTGTTTAGCTGAAGGCCCTACGATAAGGGACGGACACCCACGTGCCAGCTAACCGCTAGGACCACCCACCAGCCCATGTTAAAAGCTAGAGCCCTCCAGAAGAACAGTATAGATCTTACGATAACACTAAAAGGGCTACCCCCGCCGCAAGTTTCAGCGTGAGACGTTTTCGCGTCTCTGTTACGTCAGGACCACCCCCAAGCCCATGTTAAAAGATAGAGCCCTCCAGAAGAACAGTATAGATCTTACAATAACACTAAAAGGACCACACCAGCTGCAAGTTTTAGCGTGAGACTTTTTCACGTCTCTGTTACGTTGCAAAAGTTAAAAACATTGCCCCACCACGAAAAGTATAACCTTTCTCATTGGATAGACAGAATTTTTGTAGGCGGAGCTTAAGGTTAACATTGAGACCCTGGCTGGTCAGTTGAAAACACAGCCAGATAGTTTTTTTAAACCAACTTCGGTAAATTGTAGTAAGGAGAAGTTAGGGGGAGTTGCTTGCGAGACGGCGAGGTGAGCGGAGCTGTGCTGCCCCGCCGCCCCCCTGACGAACACCGACAAGGTAATGAACGCACGCAATGCCGCATAACAGCGCATAAAGCTTCATTCAGAACTGCAGAAGTCTCATCTGTTACACCCCCTTTTTTCGTAATACTAGTGTCGATCGTCAATTAAAAGCTCATGGTGTTCAGTTTTGCCACTTGAAGTAAAAATCTGAAAAGCGATGATTTTTCTGTTATATAGTTATTGAGAAGCCACATCAGCCACTGTAATTTACGACAAGTTAGATAAGTAATTAAAGATAATTGAGGCTCACGGTAGACCATTTTGATAGTTTTCTCTTTTGCGAAACTTAATTTAAACCTAGGTTATAGATATGATATGGCATAGGTCATCCTTCGATCCATTGTAGAACTTGGAAACCCATTCAGGGAATATTCGATCACATTTTTGTTGAACGCAGTTGGTTTTTACCATCCTGTATTAAAACATTTCCTTTTATCAATAGTGCAATCTATAAACAATGTTTTGTGAGTAGAATAAAATTTCCAATGGTAAACTTAACTGCTTTTTCGACGTTATCTTACCAGCTAACTAAAAATAGGAAAGCCTTGAACCCCTTCCACTAAATTTAGTTAATATTAAGATTCTTTTACAGGGAGTGCAGTGGAACTGACGCTGAAATCATTAAGTATTTGGTTATGTCATCGGTAGTCTCACTGAACTCTTCTGAACTCTACATGTCATGTGTGGAATGGCGTCTCCTTACCAGCAACAGGTCCCAGGTTCAAACTAGTCAATTCCCTAAAAAACATGCTCAGAGCGTCGTTGCGCGAAAGTGGTAGGGAGACACGATATAGAACAAACAGACACCACGCAGAATGTTAGAAGTGAGACATCACATCCTCTTGTTGACTGTACTGAAGCCCTTCACTAGCATTACCACATGGTCACCCTCCACAAATCCTCTTTGATGTTCATGCCTTCCATTCTCTTTGCAGCCTAAATAAAATATTACTGATTTATTCTCACACAAAATTGCACCACCGTAGCATTTACGAGGTTCGTTCTGAAAATAATGCCTCCTATATTTATTCATGGAAACTACGGGAGATACATAAATCAAAACAGTACAGCTAAATAGAGTAATATGTCAGCTACAGACTGCATTTTTCCACGTACCCATCTCCATTCGTTACGCACGTTTGCCAATGATGAACCAGAGCGTGCGCGCCGTGCTTGTAAAAATGGGAACCAGCTGAGACTAAACACTTCCTTACAGCTTTCACAGCAGCATCCGAATCTTGAAAATGTTCTCCACGTAGCCCATCTTTCAGAGGCCCAAAGAGGTTGGAGTCTGAAGGCACAAAATCTGGACTGTGCGGTGGATGTGGTAAGACAGTCCAGGCGAATTTTGAAATGAGTTGCGTGGTCACAAAGCTGGTGTGGGGCCTGGCATTATCGTGTTGCAGGTTTTTCTCTGGCCTTACCCTAGGAATTCGGGCTTTCACCTTAGTCACTGTCGTCTTGAAGCGTGCTGAACTGACAGTTTCTCCAGTCTCCAGAACAACCAAAAGGACCACACTCTGGCTATCCCAGAAGACTGTGCTCGTCACTTTGCCTGCAGACGGCTGTGTCTTGAATTTCCTATTGGACGGAGAATTCGCACGTCGCCATTCAATGGACTGCCTGTTGGATACCGGCTCGTAGTGGTGACACAACGTCTGGTCCCTGGTTATGATGTTATTCAGAAAATTGTCACCTTCAGCTTCATATTGATCTAACAGGTCCCGACAAATTTCCATTCGATGAGTTTTTTACTCTTCTTTAAGCATCCGCGGGACCCATCTCGCACAGTTTTTGCGATAACCAAAATGTCCCAGCATTGTTTCCAAGGCATTACAGCAGACATTCAGCTTTTCACACAATTCTCTGGCCGTTATCCGCCGATCAGCACGGATGAGTTGATCAAGACGCTCTACGTTGCGTGGGATGACCACTGCGCAGGGACGACCGGGCCGTGGTTTCTCATGCACGCCCTTTTCACCATCTTGAAAATTCCGTACCCATCGCCTCACATTGCTCGCGTCTATTGTATCGTCTCCATACACCTCTAGCAAGCGTCGATGGATTTCAGTCAGTGCAATTTCTTCAGCAGTGAGGAATTCAGTCACACATCGCTGTTTTATACGCGCGTCATATCAGATTCAATTTTGGAACACTCCTCTGCTGGTGCCAACTATCTCAGAACAACGAAACTACATCCAAACGAAAGAGGAAGGTTCAAGCATTACACCAACGACATCTGGGGTAGACATCCAAAGTCACCACAAGAAAATAGGAGGCATTACTTTGGGAAAGACCCTCGTAATTTCTTCTAATGCACTGATATCAGATTCGTATTCCTCCAACTGGGACACTACAATTTTGTCAGCTCCTTGTCTATATAGTCATCTAACATTCCACGTGACGGCCCATTAACCAATGCGTCTTATATGGTTCCATCCAATTCCGAGGCACACTTGTAAGATTTTTGCTAATGATAAATGTTCCCCGGCGCCCGCTGCACAGGGTTAGCCAAGTACTGTTTCTGCGCTACGATGACATGGTGGCCCGTGGGGTTTGTTAAGACATTTTTTGATCCAAATATCTCTTCCTTGCCGTGTAAGCCGTCGTCTATTAGGTCTTCGTCATACTGATGTTCTATCACGACGATTCCAGCAAAGAAATTTCTTGGTCCATTTTTTAACATTTTCCTGAACTACTTTTTAATACATCTATTCTGTATTTTATTTTCCTATCTATTCCTGTATGTATAACAAGACTTGTGCCTAGCACAAATTAGACTCCAAAAGTGTGGATTGTTGACACATTTAACTTCCACGTCTCTGTGTCGCAGTTCAGAAGGACAACTACTTATTGTTAATTTTAAGCCGAAACTTTTCCAAAACCTAAAATTTTATCACAAAGTGGCAATTAGAACTGTTACTTGGGCCTCCTTATTGATGTGATATGATAAGTCTCATTGTAATAGTTATTAGGGCTTCTTCCTATTCCATTCAAGTTTGGAACGCCAGAAGAAAGGCTGTTTGAATGCCTCTGTGCGCACTGTAGTTGGTCTTCTGTTATCGTCACGATCCCTCAGGCATCCGCATGTAGGAGTTGTAGTACATTCCTAGATTCGTCATCGACAGCTGGTACTTGAGACTTTGTATATAAGCCTTCTCGGCAAAATTTACTTCCACCTTCTAGTGTCTGTCACTTGATACTCTTCGGCGTGTCCGTGAGACTGCCCCACGGGTCGAACAAGGCTGTGACAACTCGTGCTGTCCTTCTCTGTTAGTCCAAATGGTACGGGTCCCACATACGTAAGCAGTATTCTAAGACGAGTTCGTAATTTTTAAGTGCCGCGCGGAGTAGCCGGGCGGTCTAAAGCGTCTTGTCACGATCCGCTCGGCTACCCCCGTCTGAGGTTCGAGACCTCCCTAGGGCACGGGTGTGTGTGTAGTACTTAGCGTATGTTACTTTAAGTTAGATTGAATGGTGTGTAAGGTTAGGGACCGATGACTTTTGTAGTTTGGTCCCAAAAGACCTTACCACAAATTTTCCAAATTTAATTTTAAAGCAAACTCCTTTGTAGATTGATTGCATTTAGCTAGTATTCTACCAATGGAAAGACGTTTGCTACCGGTTTTATCTACAACTGAGCCTATGTGATCGCTCCATTTCATATCCTTACAAAGTGTTTCACCGTAGAATCATTCGGCAGTCAGTTTCAAATGCCGGTTCTCTAAATTTTCTCAATAGTGTTTCTCGAACGCCGCCTTCCCTACAGGGATTCCCATTTGTGTTCCTGAAGCATCTCCGCAACATCTACGTGTTGTTCGAATCTACCGGTAACAGATCTAGCAGCCCGCCGCTAAATTGCTTAGATGTCTTTCTTCTATTCTATTCTTCTATTAATTAATAAGTCTTCGAGCCACTCACATATCTCTGAACTTATTCCATACGCTCGTACCTTCGTTAACAGCCTGCAACGGGGCACCGTGTCAAATGCTTTCCGGAAATCGAGAAATACGTAATCTGCCTGTTGCCCTTGATATCAGTATTGATATACTGAGCTGAGTTTCGCACGAGCGATGCTTTCCGCAAAAACTCGGTAAATGTTCAAAAAAGTAAGACGTAAGATGTGTGATGTCACAGCAAAATTCTGTAAGCACTGCAGTTTGACCGATTTCCGAGAATGTAGACTAAAGACGTGTGTAAATACGGAAATCACCAGAATTAGCACAATGTTACAAAAATGTACAGCAGCTGCCAGCGACAAGTGAAATGCCAATAGAGTAGGTGACAACTCACGCACTTTGACCGCAGAAACCTGACCAAATCAAACTTCTAACACCACACTAGCCCGCACCGCCATCAATGGTCAGGAAATCTGTACTATTTAAACACTATACGTGAAACGGTTTCCGACACGACTGACATGGTTGCTGGCAGAAATGACACTACTGCAAATCAGGCATCCAGCTAATGTTAATAACAGCAAACCTGTCCTCAGCCACCAGCGCCTGAATCTTCATCAGCGGAAATCTGAGGATGGCTTAGCAGATAAGTTTTACTAACAGTTTAATTGTCCAGTACTCCACGCCCCCTTTCTTTCTGTACCAATTAAAAGCAAGCTCCCTCAGCCTCTCAGCTTTTTAATACTAGAGCTTATGCGTGGGGGACGTTATTTTTGGTCAGTCTGACCTCTCAGGCAGTATAAAAAGACACGAATTACAATTAACCTGCCACAACAAGATATTTAAGTAAATAAACTCTCTCCACATACCCATCTACATCAAAAAAATTGTAAATTTGTGGTAATGTCTTTTGGGACCAAACTGCTGAGGTCATCGGTCCCTAAGCTTACGCACTACTTAATCTGACTTAAACTAACTTACCCTAAGGACAACGCACACACCCATACCCGAGGGAGGACTCGAACCTCCGACGGGGAGGAGCCGCCCGGACCGCGACAAGACGCCTCAAACCGCGCAGCCACCCCGCGCGGCCTCGTCTACATCTAAACTAAGCTAAACTCCTCCCGAACAGGCCATGAAGGCCCTAAGGTACCGACCGGCCACCGTGTCATCCTCAGCCCACAGGCGTCACTGGATGCGGATATGGAGGGGCATGCGTCAGCACACCGTTCTCCCGGCTGTATGTCAGTTTCCGAGACCGGAGCCGCTACTTCTCAATCAAGTAGCTCCTCAGTTTGTCTCAAAACGGCTAAGTGCACTCCGCTTGCCAACAGCGCTCGGCAGACCGGATGGTCACCCATCCAAGTGCTAGCCCAGCCCGACAGCGCTTAACTTCGGTGATCTGGCGCCCATCTACATCACTGCTATATTATCATTACTGCACGACGTCGTAGTGCGTGTTAAAAAACAACTACTACAACTTGAACTTTAACGACGTCGCAATGTTTTCTGTACACACTACGAAGCATGACCTTCAACCAACATTGTAAAACACATGAAAGATGCTTGATTGTTTAATAAATTACGTAATGCCTTATTTCACAAAAAATACTCACTTGATAAATACCAAGCCGACATTATCCTTCTTATTGCTAAGCGAAGTCGTAGTGCTAACAAACAACAATGGCATAATAAATCCAATGTACGAACACCCATCGCTATTTATATTTTTCTATAGCCGATCTCCCACTTTTCACAAGGAATCGCAAGAACTTCCACGATCTCAATACATACACATTGGTTCCTAGGAAATGTCGGAAAAATCCCTACAAATAGGCTGCGCTCAGAATACAGAGTGTCCACTTTGTGACAACGGCACATTGGGAAGGGAATACGCCGTACAGCCAAACGCAGCAGGCACCTGCGATCGCCTGAAGAAGTGGCTTTATAAGACGCTGTCAGCTGAACTGGGCTGCAGCAGAACACTATTAAACACATTCTAATAGTCTTTATTATGTGTCTCTCTAGCTCTCTGGAAAAACAAACAAGCCAGTGTTATCGCCTGGGAGGCTGTAAACACTTACATTTTATATATTTATTTCGTTAACATTTGCTGTTTTGAACTTTATGTAATTATGCTACTTCTTGGCTTGTAAGGTTGCTAGCTGCACTTCGGAAACCATTTGGTAGCAGTAAATATTTTTGCGCATGCACAAATCTCAAACAATTATTGTAACACACTCCTTAGCCACCGATGACTAACATCGTAAATCAATCATGTAATGCTATGTTAGGTAGATCTGTTAGCGATAGTTTCGATCAAAATGTGAGGGCCGCGCGGGGTAGCCGCGTGGTTCGAGGCGCCTTACAACAGTTCATGCGGCTCTTCCCTTCGGAGGTTCGAATCCTCCCTCGGGCTTGGATCTGTGTGTTGTCTTTAGCGTAAGTTAGTTTAAGTTAGATTAAGTAGTGTGTAAGCCTAGGAACCGATGACCTCAGCAGTTTGGTCCCATAGGAACTTACCACCACAACATGTGAGTATTACGGTAATGCTTCGTTAGCTCAAAGTTCTGTCGTTAAAACACCAGATTACTGCAGAACAATACTACTATCGCCTACATACATTTCGAGTAATCACCACGAAGATAAGAAATTTGGAAATTTGTTGTAAGGTCTTATGGGACCAAACTGCTGAGGTCATCGGTCCCTAAGCTTACACACTACTTAATCTAACTTACGCTAAGGACAACACACACTCGAACCTCCGACGGAGGGAGCCGCGCGGACCGTAACAAGGTGCCTCAAACTGCGTGGCTACCCCGCGCGGCCACACGAAAGTAAGAGAAATTGGGGCTCGTATAGGTGTATAAACCAACCCGTCACGTTACGCTACTTTTACCCGTAGTATCAACACGTGTTATGCTTTTAGCAGTCATGACCGCAAGCGGTATCATTAACACGTGACCGACTTAAAAGCTCTTAATAGGTAATGGCTTACCTCTGCTCAACAAACTAATTCCTTTAAGTACGTACGTCTCAGATAGCTAGACAGTCAGACTTCTTCTTTGTTACAGAGAAACCGACATACAAAGTAGCACATCTGAACTTAGTGTGTGTTTACAACGTGAGGAACTGAAGTGAGATCTGCCTGATGAAATACGGTTCAAAAATGGTTCAAATGTCTCTGAGCAGTATGGGACTTCACTTCTGAGGTCATCAGTCCCCTAGAACTTAGAACTACTTAAACCTAACCAACCTAAGGACATCACACACATCCATGCACATGCCCGAGGCAGGATTAGAACCCGCGATCGTAGCGGTCGCGCGGTTCCAGGCTGAAAAGCCTAGAACCGCTCGGCCAGTCTGGCCGGCCGATGAAATCCGGATTTGCGACTGATTTATCTACGAAACTTCTGCAGAGCGACGATGCCCGATTTCAGATATCGTTTCCATATAGCTGTTGGTGTAGGTGCAGCTCAAAGGGATGTCATCTTCGTTCCTTTGTACGGAAGACCTCCATATTCCCAGATCCACTGACGGTATTCTTTGTCCGAATTACGATGAGAAATAGGTATCACTGGCCGATATCGAATGACTTGCATAATGTTAATAATAATTACTATAATATTATTACTATCGTTAACATTATTATTGGTAGAAATAATACTGCAACCTAAATTCAATAGCACGGTAACACTTTAGTTTATACTACACTGTACGTACGTGTTATTTTCATTTAGGCTATGCTTACTGAGAGTGGCAAGTGCTCCAGAATATTCAATAACGTTCCGGGCAATATCAGGAGCGTCGCGGATAGGTCTTTCCACGACACATTCTACCTGCATAGCTCCCTCGTTTCTTAAACGCTTCTCTTACATCTAAAAACATGCGCAGGGGGTAGGCGTCGTATTGGAAAACGTCGTGAATACATCCTTTGGGCCTCAGCTGAATTGCTGTGCGTCTCCTTATAGATCAGTATCATATTGGTGTAGTTTCCGCTGGAGTACACAGCAGTTGTTACCTGTCTTACTGTTATAGCTGACTCGAACTACAAACAGACGGCCACGCAACCTTATCAGAGCAGAGCCAGGAAGAAAACGCACGCAGAAGGCGACACAGCTCGGTGGAGTATCGCTTGTTTCGCTCTTTCCTTTTTGACAGCAGTGACGAGGTATTCCTTCTTGCACTAGTGTATGCAAGAAACGTAAAACTACAGAGGACGGATTGCGTAATAAAACCGACAAATTTCAGGGCGGATTCCTGAGTAGAAATGGGCGAAGAAAGGTCTATGAACATGTGTTCGTTGCCCCAGAAGATGGTGTTGACGAATGACAGTACCATTAACCACGTGCCCTGTGTTCCTTGTTTGCTGTAGGCAGTGTGATTGACGCAGCGTACTGTAAGCAGCAGAATCGTCCGGTATTCAAGTCTGGAACAAACCGAGGTGGTGTTTCTGTACGGCCAAGCAGATGGAAACGGTCGAGAGGCAGCATGGCTACACCAAAACATGTACCCTCAGAGACACCAAATACATAACACAACATTTAAAACCCCTTTTTTAGGCATTCGTGTGATCGTAGTCCTTTTAGATAGACGAACTTTCAGGGAGGTGACGGACTGTCCGTATACCACATTTGGCGGACCGGGTTCTAGAGGATATTGAGACGAACCCTAATGCAAGCTCCATGCATGTGGCCCGCCAACATGGTGTAAGCCAAAGTAAGATTGTCTGTATCCTGCATGAGAACCGCTACTATCCCCATCATCTGCAATCCCATGGATGCTACTTTGAATGTCTGTTGTGACGTTGTTGCCTTCCAGCTTTGTCCTCTTCTTCAGGACGATTTGTTGTCGTTGCACGCGCCTTGTCCATTTCCGGACGCATGTTCATAAGACCTTATTTCCGCAGTTTTCCAGTCAGGAATCGATCCCTGCAGTTTGTCGGTTTTATTAACGTTCATCATATATATACTAAACAAAGACATACAGCACCACTCTACTGCTTATTCTAACTACTCCGTCTGTTCAAAATGGTTCAAATGGCTCTGAGCACTATGGGACTCAATATCTTAGGTCATAAGTCCCCTAGAACTTAGAACTACTTAAACCTAACTAACCTAAGGACATCACACACACCCATGCCCGAGGCAGGATTCGAACCTGCGACCGTAGCAGTCCCGCGGTTCCGGACTGTAGCGCCAGAACCGCACGGCCACCGCGGCCGGCATTCCGTCTGTATAATACCTTTTTTATTTCTAAGTATATGTGTGATGGCCAATAGAAATCTAGTACTTATGCTGCAAATTTAGACTACTCTATCCGTATAAATAACAAACTCAGGACTTTTTCAAGTGTTCTCTCAACCTCTAGCACATACGTTAGTCATTTCGGGTGCAAATGGTGCTGTGATTATGATAGTTCTCTTGCTGGGTACAAACTTGTAACTATTTAGGAAAGTATCCACTTTTATTTAGTGCCTATGCCAGAAATTTCGACTGGTCCATCTGTATAAATAGAGATATCTTGTATTACGACTTCGTATCCAGATTTTATCATACATTACACTTTTTCCATATATATCTGTGTGTGTGGAACATATGAAGAAATTTTTACCGAACGGAAATAAATTGAAAAAATGAGGAAAGCATGAAAAAACAAAAAAATGGAAAGAGTGTAACATATGATAAAATCTGTATACGAAGCCGTAACACAGGATATCACCATTTATACAGATAGATCAGTCGAAATTTGTGACATAGGGACTAAATCAAAGTGCCTGAGGATCTGCTGAATACTTTCCTACGCCGTTATAAGTTTGTACCAAGCAAGTTAACTATCATAATCACAGCACCATTTGCACCCGAAATCACAGAGGTATGTGCTAGAGGTTGAGAGAACACTCGAAAAAGTACTGTGTTTGTTTATTTATACAGAGGGAGTAATCGAAATTTGCGGCATAAGCATGAGATTTATATACGACATCACACACACACTTAGAAATATAAAAGGTGTTATACAGACGGAGTAATTAGAATACACAGTAGAGTGTTGTTGTATCCCTTTAACGCAACTGCTAGATATAGGGAAAGAGTTGACACCACGTCTGCATGTGTATACCACAGGAAAAGTTCTTTTATCAGAGCACAAAAAATGCGAATATGTTCCAGTTTATTTAAAAGACTCTGACTGAGAGGTGGGGTACCAGCTACCTCATTCTATCTTCGTTAGCACCTTTAAAAATTTTCCCAAAAATTTGGCACGCGAAAATATTTGCACTTTTTTTAACATGCAACTTACTTCAAACTCGACAAGCTCCCCTAACTGTAACGCACTCACACCCTCTAGTCCTTCGCTGTAAATCGCTCATACGCATCCACTCCTTGTGGTACTTTCTCATTCACTCACTCAGCTCAGCTCATTATCATTATCTCTTTGTATCTCTTTGTCATTGTCTCCTCTGTCACAGCCACGTTCTGTCTTACTACTACAGTCTGCTCTCACTGTCACTCTTTCCTGTTCTCTCTTACTGCTAATATCTCATCCCTTCCTTCCTACTGCTGCTGTCTCTTCTCACTGTTACTATTCTCTCTCTTCCTCATTGTCATTGTCATTGTATCTCATTACCACTAGCTCTCACCCACTTCCACTTTCTCGTTCTCTTCATTTATCCTCCTTCCCCCTCCCTCCTCTATGGCACTGTCTCCTTCACTCTTTTCCTAGTATGTGGTCGCTGTTAACTGTGTTCCACTACAGCTGTGTTCCTCTCTTTCTCTCACACTGCCATTGTCTCCTTCGCTCCTTCGATAACACAGCCACTGTCTACTACCTCCCGCGTACCTTTCCACCCCTTTGCCAGTGCCTCTTCTCTCTCAGCACTGCAAAAGCGCGAATATTGTCGGATGCCAAAACTTTCGGGAATATTTTAAAGATACTGAGGAAGATGAGATAAGCCATCTGGTCCACACTTTCTAGGCAGAGTCTATTAAATAAACAGGAATGTATACGAATCCTTTGTACCGTATTTCTGCTGGCTCCCTTCGTTTCCCTGCTGGGTATGTGACCCACACGAAAAGAAAAGTATGGTCAGTAAAATTTAGATAATTTACTTACGTGAAATTGAAACAACGAAAAACTAATTTTACACCTCAGACCAGGTTTTAGGTACAAAAAAACGTTGCATTTCCTTCAGTATTACCACATAAGGTTCCCAGATGATAACAGAGACACTTTATAGTATATTTCTTCTTGCTACGTCACATTATTAACTACGTTTTCGCCTCACACCGGATTTTAAGTGCGTATTTTACGTGTACAAGTAGGGTAAATTTGAATCTCTGTATCTCGGAAACGGATGAAGATATGAAGAAAATTTCCATGGTTGTTCGAGGTCGGGATCATAGGAATACATCATAAAGTTACACGCATTTGATGTGCATAACATTCTCGGAATCTGGGGCTGGATTCTGGTAACCAAAATACAACTTTTTGAGGTGTTTCTCGATAATGGATAAATAATTTTGAATACGGAAAATAGCTCTTCTACATAGATGTATAGAGAATATTCCGCTGAAGACTGAGAAATTTGCATTGGTTATTTATTATTTACATATCACCCCATAACCGGATTTTACATGTAGAAGTAGGGTAACTTTGAAATCTACATCTTGGAAATGGATAAAAAGATCCAGACAATTTTCAAGGCTGTTCGAGATCGGGATCTTAAGATCATATGGTAAAAAATTCAGCCATTTTCTGTGCCTAAGCTTCTTGCAATCTTCGGCTGGGTTTTGGTCCGCTGGTGACTGCGAAAATAAAGTAAAAAAATTTGTAGGGTTTCCTGGAGAACCGCCTATGAACTAATGGTGCTACCATAAGTCTCATCAAGCTTACCGTCGACCGCACGAAATGCAAAAAGAATCAACCGATTTGTTCCATTTGGCTAAGCAGGAGGAAGTTTGTAGTTTTCGTACTTTGCTCCTGTACTGTAAGACAGTGACACTAAGACGATCCTTCTGTTTTGTATAAAAATAGTCCCTAGTTCAAGGCCTATCCAAAACACTTGACCCTACCTTTTTATCACCAATAGAACTGAAAGTATGAGCACCGGAAAACCCCGCTTTTAAGCGCGGCGTATCGGAACACATTACTTATGCATGTTGTGACATGTATACCCATATACACTATGTGATCAAAAGTATCCGGACGCCCCCAAAAACATACTTTTTCATATTAGGTGCATTGTGCTGCCACCTACTGCCAGGTTCTCCATATCAGCAACCTCAGTTATCATTAGACATCGTGAGAAAGCAGAATGGGGCGCTCCGCGGAACTACACGGACTTCGAACGTTGTCAGGTGATTCGGTGTCTCTTGTGTCATACGTCTGTACGCGAGATTGTCACACTCCTAAACATCCCTAAGTCCACTGTTTCCGATGTCATAGTGAGATGGAAACGTGAAGGGACAGTTACTGCACAAAAGCGTACAGGCCGACCTCACCTGTTGACTGACAGAGACCTCCGACAGTTGGAGAGGATCGTTATGTGTAATAGGCAGACATCTATCCAGACCATCACACAGGAATTACAAATAGCATTAGGATCAACTGCAAGTACTATGACAGCTAGAAGGGAGGCGAGAAAACTTTGATTTCATGGTCGAGCGGCTGCTCATAAGCCATACATCACGCCGGTAAATGCCAAATGACGCTTCGCTCGGTGTAAGGAGCGCAAACATTGGACGACTGAACACTGGAAAAACGTTGTGTGGAGTGACGAATCGCGGCACACAATGTCAATGTGGCGATCCGATGGCAGGATGTAGGTATGGCGAATGCCCAGTGAACGTCATCTGCCAGCTTGTGTAGTGCCAACAGTAAAATTCGGAGGCAGTGGTGTTATGGTGCGGTCGTGTTTTTCACGGAGAGGGCTTGCACACTTGTTGTTTTGCGTGGAACTATTACAGCACAGGCCTACATTGATGTTTGAAGCACCTTCTTGCTTCCCACCGTTGAAGAGCAATTCGGGGATGGCGACTGCATCTTTCAACACGATAGAGCACCTGTTCATAATGTACAGCCTGTGGCGGAGTGGTTACACGACAGTACGATCCCTGTAATGGACTGGCCTGCACTGAATCCTGACTTGAATCCTACAGAACAGCTTTGGAATGTTTTGGAACGCCGACTTAGTGCCAGGCCTCACCGACCGACATCGATACCTCTCCTCAGTGCAGCGCTCTGTGAAGAATGGGCTGCCATTCCCTAAGAAACCTTCCAGCACCTGATTGAACGTATGCCTGGGAGAGTGGAAGCTGTCATCAAGGCTAAGGGTGCGCCAACACTATACTAGAATTACCGATGGAAGGCGCCTCGAAATTGTGAGTCATTTTCAGCCAGGTGTACGGGTACTTTTGATCACATAGTGTATAAGTTTTAATGGTGAGACGTTGAAATTGTCGTATTCCCACTACCTCCATGTTTAAGAAGAGGCAGTACTGTTATTTTCAGTCCACATTATAGTTATAAAACAGGATGAGATCTTTAACACTTGTGATACAAGTATTATGCATAAACTGTCTATGTTCTTTTTTTATTACCTAACAGTATTTACATTACATTCCCAGCTTCAAGATTATATTGAGGCATAAACTGGTATGCATGCATTCCATTGCTAAATCGCTAGTTCTGAATGTAGGATGTAAAACGTTGCTGACGTGTGCTAACTCCTCTTACCTCGAGTCGTCTAATTACTGTGGAGTGTGACATGTCAGATAACGTTTATTTGGACTGAATGCTTTGATATTCTGTCTGAATAAATGCGAGCTGCAACTTATATGTATTACGAATCGAAAAACATATGGGTTAAATGCGAAGTAGAATGATACCATAAATGAAAAGCTATACACATGGATCACATATTGACGCAACTACAGCTGATAGAGGATAAAAATGCTCTGTGAACAACGCTGCTAGCACTCATTTTATATACGTGACTTAGATTAATGACTAATACTATTACTTAGCATTTTCTTAATTTTTGAAAGGCATTTATCATAATTTTAACCATTTTTTCGGTTGTTGTCCCCGGCAGTATCACTGGAGGCAAGTTTACTGCTTTCAACATATATACAGTTGACTGCTGTGGAGGAGAGCTAGCGCGCATTGCAGAAGAATCGATCAGAGACTGAGATCTTGTGAGCACCGGTAACATTCATAAAAGGTCACTGCTGTGCGGAAGGTTAGGACCATCGCTGCTCATTCGTCAGGGTCACCTGGCTACGTTATGTGACGGCCTATGAGCGCTTGTCGTGGTCTTATGGTTTTAATGTTTAACATTTTAAAATTATGCATTGTAACTTCTTTAAATAAACAAATACTCCCTTGCCATAAAATGGAATTGGTAGACAAAAAAAGTGTATGTTCTAATAAAATGTTGTAATAGCTTAATGCAGACGATACGTGAATTATCTATACCCTATATTTTAAGAAAAGCTATAGAAAGACATTTTAGGCCCCGTCTACAGCTCCATGATTCATAAAGATATTACTGCATGTGACTAATCTGTGTTCGACAGGTGGGCATCTGATGCGACCTATTATCTGTCTGTTTATAGTTCTATATATTCAATGTGGAAATCAATTACACAAAATCATGTTGGTGTACTCGTATAAAATAACGCATTCTGAGACTTTTACCATTACAAAGGATGCATAAGTACGGGTTAGGTAAGGATTAAGGACCAAAGTCTAGATTATCTATATTATTTTATCGAAATACTCATCTTGTAAGGTGTCAGGCAAATCCAACACCTTCCATGAAACCCCTGACATGATAAGCAAATCCAGTAGTATGTCACATAGCTCCGGATAAATCGTGACATTAAATTAACCAAAGTAATACGAGTAACGAGTGAGCAAATGGAGTACCACAGACTAACACAAGAATGCCTAAATGCATATCATACCTTCCCACCGAAGAGACAGACGCAATTCCGAGGGGAGAAACGAGAACAGAAGCCGAGAGCAGAAACGTGTTAAGCTGAAGGCCCTACGATAAGGGACGGACACCCACCTCGCCAGCTAACCGCTAAGACCACCCCCCAGCCCATGTTAAAAGCTTGAGCCCTCCAGAAGAACAGTATAGATCTTACGATAACACAAAAAGGGCCACCCCCAGCCGCAAGTTTTAGCGTGAGACTTTTTCGCGTCTCTATTACGTCAGGACCACCCCCCAGCCCATGTTAAAAGATAGAGCCCTCCAGAAGAACAGTATAGATCTTACGATAACACTAAAAGGACCACACCAGCTGCAAGTTTTAGCGTGAGACTTTTTCGCGTCTCTGTTACGTTGCAAACTTTAAAAACATTGCCCCACCACGAAATGTATAACGTTTCTCATTGGATAGACAGAATTTTTGTAGGCGGAGCTTAAGGTTAACACTGAGACCCTGATTGGTCAGATGAAAACACAGCCAGATAGTTTTTTTAAACTAACTTCGGTAAATTGTAGTAAGGAGAAGTTAGGGGAGAGTTGCTTCCGAGACGGCGAGGTGAGCGGAGCTGTGCTGCCCGCCGCCCCCCTGTCGAACACCGACAAGGTAATGAACGCACGCCGCATAACAGCGCATAAAGCTTCACTCAGAACTGCAGAAGTCTCATCTGTTACACCACCTTTTTGCGTAATACTAGTGTCGATCGTCAATTAAAGCTCATGGTGTTCACTTTTGCCACTTGAAGTAAAAATCTGAAACGCGATGATTTTTCTGTTATATAGTTATTGAGAAGCCACATCAGTCACTGTAATTTACGACAAGTTAGATAAGCAATTAAAGATAATTGAGGGTCACTGTAGACCATTTTGATATTTTTCTCTCTTGTGAAACTTAATTTAAACCTAGATTGTAGATGTGATATGGCATAGGTCATCCTTCGATTCATTGTAGAACTTGGAAACCCACTCAGGGAATATTCGTTCACATTTTTGTTGAACGCAATTGGTTTTTACCATCCAGTATTAAAACATTTCCTTTTATCAATAGTGCAATTTATAAACAATGTTTTGTGAGTAGAATAAAATTTCCAATGGTAAATTTAACTGCTTTTTCGACGTTATTTTACCAGCTAACTAAAAATAGGAAAGCCTTGAACCCCTTCCACTAAATTTAGTTATTACAGGGAGTGCAGTGCAGCTGACGCTGAAATCATTAAGTATTTGGTTATACCATCGCGAGTCTCATTGAACTCTTCTGAACTCTACATGTCATGTGTGGTCTGGCGTCTCCTTACCAGCAACAGGTCCCAGGTTCAAACTAGTCAATTCCCTAAAAAACAGGCTCATAGCGTCGTTGCACGAAAGTGGTAGGGAGACACGATATAGAACAAACAGACACCACGCAGAATGGTAGAATCTCAGTTGTACTTAAAACGTTATGAAAGTCTTCCATACACTATGAAGAGCCTCCATCCTAGGGACACTTCCTACGTTAACATTACCTAATTCTTCCATACACTTATCGGGGTTGGGGTGTAACGTTCGCTTGGGAGTGACATCTCGCATTTTATAGTCATTGTGGCTAATACTTTAATAAATATTTGTCGCTGAATTTCCTCCCTCAGTATGAGTTTAGGTGCGTTGAATAACACTGTGCATACGAAAAACACATGCATTTTGCTTGTTGTTGCTGGATCCACTCTTGCACCCTACCCCTGTTCCTGGGGTTTCCACGTCACAGCGCACACAAAATAGTGTAACGGAGCTATCAGTTTACAGTTGGATTGCAAGCACAATAAAATTTAGAACGTACACGTGGAAGATCATGTCATCGAATGCGTTGTCATCATTATCTTTACCCAGTGGGTTTTGCGACTGGCGCCGCGCGGGATTAGCCGAGCGAACTCAGGCGCTGCAGTCATGGACTGTGCGGCTGGTCCCGGCAGAGGTTCGAGTCCTCCCTTGGGCAAGGGCGTGTGTGTTTGTCCTTAGGATAATTTAGGTTAAGTTGTGTGTAAGCTTAGGGACTGATGACCTGAGCAGTTAAGTTCCATAAGATTTCACACACATTTGAACATTTTTTGCTACTTGCACAAATAACTTTCATCGTCAAAAATCATTTGTTGTTGCTACACATTCCGATCATATTGCTGTGCTGAAACACACTACAGTGTATGTCCTATACATAGGCTGTACAGATATTAAGACTGATTGACGTGGCATCCAAACCACGACCTTCCAGCGAATTAAAGTGAATACACACAGGTTAAAGTAAACAGTTGTCTTGTATGGAAGTACACACATTCTACACTCCTGGAAATTGAAATAAGAACACCGTGAATTCATTGTCCCAGGAAGGGGAAACTTTATTGACACATTCCTGGGGTCAGATACATCACATGATCACACTGACAGAACCACAGGCACATAGACACAGGCAACAGAGCATGCACAATGTCGGCACTAGTACAGTGTACATCCACCTTTCGCAGCAATGCAGGCTGCTATTCTCCCATGGAGACGATCGTAGAGATGCTGGATGTAGTCCTGTGGAACGGCTTGCCATGCCATTTCCACCTGGCGCCTCAGTTGGACCAGCGTTCGTGCTGGACGTGCAGACCGCGTGAGACGACGCTTCATCCAGTCCCAAACATGCTCAATGGGGGACAGATCCGGAGATCTTGCTGGCCAGGGTAGTTGACTTACACCTTCTAGAGCACGTTGGGTGGCACGGGATACATGCGGACGTGCATTGTCCTGTTGGAACAGCAAGTTCCCTTGCCGGTCTAGGAATGGTAGAACGATGGGTTCGATGACGGTTTGGATGTACCGTGCACTATTCAGTGTCCCCTCGACGATCACCAGTGGTGTACGGCCAGTGTAGGAGATCGCTCCCCACACCATAATGCCGGGTGTTGGCCCTGTGTGCCTCGGTCGTATGCAGTCCTGATTGTGGTGCTCACCTGCACGGCGCCAAACACGCATACGACCATCATTGGCACCAAGGCAGAAGCGACTCTCATCCCTAAAGACGACACGTTTCCATTCGTCCCTCCATTCACGCCTGTCGCGACACCACTGGAGGCGGGCTGCACGATGTTGGGGCGTGAGCGGAAGACGGCCTAACGGTGTGCGGGACCGTAGCCCAGCTTCATGGAGACGGTTGCGAATGGTCCTCGCCGATACCCCAGGAGCAACAGTGTCCCTAATTTGCTGGGAAGTGGCGGTGCGGTCCCCTACGGCACTGCGTAGGATCCTACGGTCTTGGCGTGCATCCGTGCGTCGCTGCGGTCCGTCCCAGGTCGACGGGCACGTGCACCTTCCGCCGACCACTGGCGACAACATTGATGTACTGTGGAGACCTCACGCCCCACGTGTTGAGCAATTAGGCGGTACGTCCACCCGGCCTCCCGCATGCCCACTATACGCCCTCGCTCAAAGTCCGTCAACTGCACATACGGTTCACGTCCACGCTGTCGCGGCATGCTACCAGTGTTAAAGACTGTGATGGAGCTCCGTATGCCACGGCAAACTGGCTGACACTGACGGCGGCGGTGCACAAATGCTGCGCAGCTAGCGCCATTCCACGGCCAACACCGCGGTTCCTGGTGTGTCCGCTGTGCCGTGCGTGTGATCATTGCTTGTACAGCCCTCTCGCAGTGTCTGGAGCAAGTATGGTGGGCCTGACACACCGGTGTCAATGTGTTCTTTTTTCCATTTCCAGGAGTGTAGGTAATCAGGCCAGACAATTGCTTGTAAAACAATGCTCTGTACATCCAAATTTTTAATTATTTCATCGGGAAATACGTTATGTGAATTATCTAACTCTGATACTGAATGTTCTAAATCTTAGTTGAATTCTATGTTGTGCATCTGAATGACGTTCGGTTCACTGTAAACAAATCACATTTTTAATCAGTATGGGATGTGTATGCATTACAATAATACAGATTTAACAGAACATTTGTTAATAGGGGGTAGATGACTGGCTGCTCACCTACATGGAAATCGATTCATCGTCCAAGTTACTGACGTCAAATACTTCCTTTTGAGTATGGGCTGGGAAACATGTTTATTATGTGTAGTTATGCACTTAAAACAATGGCTGGCAAAAGTCCACCTTAGCAGAGGTTTTTCCTACGATCAAGAATACGGAAAAATCTATTGAAAGTAAATCTGTCAATGCAAGGAGCAGCTATACAACTCTGTATCAAAGGATAGGCCGGGCTACCTTCTTGGCAAATATTAGGTATATAAATCAATGTGCCGATAAGAGTTAAACCATTACCTGTTTAGACCTTATAAGTTGGCCACGTAATCACAACGTAATTTCCGGTCTTTAATCGTAAAATTAGAATACGTACTGACACTATGAATAAAAATTTATTCACGTTATATATGGAAATGTGCCACTTTTCCGCTACACTAATGTCAATATGTTCGATTTATTCTGCAATTACTTATTACATGCATAACATGTTTGAGGAAATGATTCTGATTTTTAGTGCGTTTTCATTACGCGTTACACTAAAAACATTAGGCTACGGGATTTGCTGAAGTCCGAGATTAATAGAGTGCATAAAGGATGATTATAATTAAACTTTCGAAACGCTGTAGAAATGACACCACTGTTCAGAATGACGTCAAATTGCAGCGGAATAATATCGGAGAAGGGGGAAAACGTATGGCAGAAAAAAAAATAACGTGAAAATTGATGAATAGATCGCGATGTATGTCTCAGAAGACTTGAATGAAAACACCTGACATACGCACGACCCATTGAAGTTGGTATAAACACTCCGGGTATACGGCTTTTCCTCCTTCCGCGTCTGCGACGTTCGCCATGACTGTCTCAATGCAGGATCGCGCTCTACTTGTAAAGCCGTATGACAAGAATGATGACTGTGCACATGCCGCTCTGCAGAAGTTACGGACACTGAAGGGTTTGAAAAAAGACTTTGGTCCGCTGACTGCCATCGGTCTGGACAAAACGATTCGGAAATTCGAAGAGACAGGTTCTTTTGGTGTGAAACCTGGTAGAGGGAGGAAAAGAATTGATTCGATTGATTCGACGTCAGTGGAAGCAGTGGCCACAGCAATGCAGGAGGAGACGAGTGGTGATATGCAAACGTGTAGTACATGGAGAATTGCTCAAACATTTGTCATACCCGTGACCACGGTGCGTAAAATCCTACGAAACATCCTCCTTTGCTGTCAGTTCAAAATTACCCATTCGCACGAGTTGCTTCCTGTTGACCAGCCAGCAAGAGAGTCCTTTGCTTTAGAGTTTTTTGCTCACATGGAGGTGGACAATGATTGGCATTGGAAAATTTTGTGGACAGACGAAGCCCACTTCCATCTGACACCTGATATGTCAATACACAGAATTGTCTAAAGTGGGCGGCGGAAAATCCACGCCGGCCGCGGTTGCCGTGCGGTTCTAGGCGCTGAAGTCTGGAGCCGAGCGACCGCTACGGTCGCAGGTTCGAGTTTGTGTGTGATGTCTTTAGGTTAGTAAGGTTTAAGTAGTTCTAAGTTCTAGGGGACTGATGACCTCAGATGTTAAGTCCCATAGTGCTCAGAGAAATTTTTGAAAATCCACATGCAAATAAGCCAGCACCTCTTCATCCCGAAAAGGTTCAAATGGCTTTGAGCACTATGCGACCTAACTTCTGAGGTCATCAGTCGCCTAGAACTTAGAACTAATTAAACCTAACTAACTTAAGGACATCACACACACCCATGACCGAGGCAGGATTCGAACCTGCGACCGTAGCGGTCGTTCGGCTCCACACTGCAGCGCCTAGAACCGCATGGCCACTCCGGCCGGCATCCCGAAAAGGTCAGTGTGTGGTGCGGATTTACGACTTCATTTATCATAAGGCCATATTTTTTCGAAGAGGCAGGTACTTCCGGTCCTGTTACATGTACCGTCACTGGTAAGCGTTATGAGTGTCTTTTGCACAATCACGTCATTCCAGCTCTCCAACATCGTGAAAGTGTGAATGGGATCATTTTTATGCAAGATTGCGGACCTCTGCACATTGCAAATTCAGTTATGCAGCTGTTGATTGATGCTTTTTATGTGGTTTTTGGCCTCAGGACAATTAAAAAGCGATGTGAGTCATGCTTCTTGTGACGTTCTTGGTCTCAGGACAATTAAAAACCTATTTTTTCCATCCGATGTAATATGACCTTTCCGTGGTGGATAGGCTTACGTAACTAACAGTATCACACCTTTACACCCATGTACACTGAGTAGTACAGTTTGTTTAATGTCAAACGTAAACCTCAGGGATTGTTGTATGATTCATTTGTAGTCGTCCACTATTAAATTATGATGCTTGCAGCGCCATCTATTGCTACATTTTGTAGCTAACTATTTCTCTTCTACCATACGTTTTCCCCCTTCTCCGATAATATTCCGTTGCAAAAAAATGGCTCTGAGCACTATGGGACTCAACATCTTAGGTCATAAGTCCGCTAGAACTTAGAACTACTTAAACCTAACTAACCTAAGGACATCACACACACCCATGCCCGAGGCAGGATTCGAACCTGCGACCGTAGCAGCCTCGCGGTTTCGGACTGCAACGCCAGAACCGCACGGCCACCGCGGCCGGCTATTCCGTTGCAATTTGACGTCACAGTGACCAGTGGTGTTATTTCTGCAGCAGTTTGAAAGTTCAACTTCAATAATAATCACCCTGAACGTAAATATCAGGTGAACTGCCTCAAACAAATATTCACTAAAAACTATTTCCCTGTTGTTTTTCGAGAGATCGATGTTGCTGCTCTTCCATGGATACCTATTTCACTGCGGAGATTGGAAACCGGACCAGGGCTTGTATATGCGTATGTCCGAACAAAGAACAGACTAATCCATGAAACAGACAGATCCTCGCTAATTGTTCATACATGTAATAAAATTATAAACAGCCGACCAGTTGCAATGGATAAAGAAATCTTTACCTAGGTTTCAACAGATTTAAATCTGTCTTCTTCAGAAGGTGGCAATTTTACATTAGTATGGACTAATGTATCATCGTCGTTTTTACAAATAACTGCATAGATCCATTTGTCCAAATTAAAATATAGCCCTGAAAATAGGGTTTGCCATGTAAATGTAAATTAGTACATGGTTGTTGCAGAGCTCACAATCTGTTGAAACCTAGGTAAAGATTTTTTTATCCATTGCAACTGGTCGGCTGTTTATAATTTTATTACGTGGAACCGTTGCTGTTGTGCAGCTATGTTTAAAATACTGTTCATACATGTCATATATTCTCCATGTTTTTAATGTCTCCGTTAATATACACTGAAGAGCCAAAGCAACTAGTACACCTGCCCAATATCGTGTAAACCCCCCGCCCCGAGCACACAGAAGTGCCGCAGCATGACGTGGCAGGGACTCGACTAATGTCTGAAGTAGTGCTGTGGCGAATTGACATAATGAATCCCACGGGGCCGTCCAAAAATCCGTAGGAGAACGAGGGGGTGCAGATCTCTTCCGAACAGCATGTTGCAAGGCATCCCAGATATGCGCAATAATGTTCATGTTTGGGGAGTATGGTGACCAGTGGAAGCGTTTAAACTCAGAAGATTGTTCCTGGCACCACTCTGTAGCAATTCTGGACGTGTGGGGTGTCGCATTGTCCTGCTGGAATTTCCCAAGTCCGTCGGAATGCACGAAGGACATGAATGGGTGCAGGTGGTCGGACAGGATGTTTACGTATCTGTCAGCTGCCAGAGTCGTTTCTAGACGTATCAGATGCTCCGTATCACTCCAACTGCACGCGCCCCAAATCTCTACTGAGCTTCCATCAGCCTGAACAGTCACCTGCTGACATGCAGGGCCTGTGGATTCATGAGGTTTTTTCCATACCCGCACACGTCCAGCCGCTCGATAGAATTTGAAACGAAACTCTTCCTACCAGGCAATATGTTTCCAATCATCAACAGTCCAGTGCCGGTGATGACGGGACCAGGCGAGGGGTAAAGCTTTGTGTGATGCAGTCATCAAGGTTACATGAGTGGGCCTTGGGCTCCGAAAGCCCATATCGATGATTTTTCGTTGAATGGTTCGCACGCTGATACTTGTTGAAGGCCCACCACTGAAATCTGCAGCAATCTGGATAAGAGGTGCACTTCTTCCACTTTGAACGATTCTCTTCAGTCGTCGTTGGTCCCATTCTTGCAGGATCTTTTTCCGGCCGCAGCGATGTCGGAGATTTGATGTTTTACCGGATTCCTGATATTCACGGTACAGTAGTGAAATGGTCGTACGGGAAAAATCCCCACTTCATCGCGACCTCGGAGATGCTGTGTCCCATCGCTTGTGCGCCGACTATAATACCACGTTCAAACTCGCTTAAATCTTGATAACCTGCCTTTGTAGCAGCAGTAACTGACCTAACAACTGCGCGAGACATTTTTTGTCTTATAGAGGCGTTGCCGACTTCAGCGCAATATTCTGCCTGTTTGAATACGCATGCCTATACCAGTTTCTTTGGCGCTTCATTGTGTGTAATGCATTTAAGTTCGTCACTTAATCATGACGTCTGTTCCGATCATAACTCCGGAATTTTTAAAGCACACATACTTTTCAAACTATCATATCGTGCTTGGTGGAGAGTACAGTGTACACTGGCAAAGTAGATAGAGGGATGAAAGCCACTGTGTATATGCCTCTACAAGAGCCATAATTTCTCTTATCTTCTTAGTCATTACGCGAAATGAACGTTGGTGATAGTAGTGTTGTTCTGTAGTCAGCTACCAATACTAGTTCCCTAAATGTTCTCAGCGGTGTTTCCCCGAAAAGAAATTTGAGTTCACAAAGCATCTATGTGATATGCGTTGACCGATATTACCAGTGACAAATCTATCTCACATAGCATTGCGTGAATGATTTCGAGAAAGCCTTCCACAGTGTTAGCCATCGATGACTAAGGAGTGTGTTACAGTTTCTTTTTTTCAGATTTCCATAAGCACCAAAAGATTTACCGCTACCAAATATTTTCCACAGTGCAGCCAGCAACCTTACAAACCATAAACTAATATACACTCCTGGATATTGAAATAAGAACACCGTGAATTCATTGGCCCAGGAAGGGGAAACTTTGACACATTCCTGGGGTCAGATACATCACATGATCACACTGACAGAACCACAGGCACATAGACACAGGCAACAGAGCATGCACAATGTCGGCACTAGTACAGTGTATATCCACCTTTCGCAGCAATGCAGGCTGCTATTCTCCCATGGAGACGATCGTAGAGATGCTGGATGTAGTCCTGTGGAACGGCTTGCCATGCCATTTCCACCTGGCGCCTCAGTTGGACCAGCGTTCGTGCTGGACGTGCAGACCGCGTGAGACGACGCTTCATCCAGTCCCAAACATGCTCAATGGGGGACAGATGCGGAGATCTTGCTGGCCAGGGTAGTTGATTTACACCTTCTAGAGCACGTTGGGTGGCACGGGATACATGCGGACGTGCATTGTCCTGTTGGAACAGCAAGTTCCCTTGCCGGTCTAGGAATGGTAGAACGATGGGTTCGATGACGGTTTGGATGTACCGTGCACTATTCAGTGTCCCCTCGACGATCACCAGTGGTGTACGGCCAGTGTAGGAGATCGCTCCCCACACCATGATGCCGGGTGTTGGCCCTGTGTGCCTCGGTCGTATGCAGTCCTGATTGTGGCGCTCACCTGCACGGCGCCAAACACGCATACGACCATCATTGGCACCAAGGCAGAAGCGACTCTCATCGCTGAAGACGACACGTCTCCATTCGTCCCTCCATTCACGGCTGTCGCGACACCACTGGAGGCGGGCTGCACGATGTTGGGGCGTGAGCGGAAGACGGCCTAACGGTGTGCGGGACCGTAGCCCAGCTTCATGGAGACGGTTGCGAATGGTCCTCGCCGATACCCCAGGAGCAACAGTGTCCCTAATTTGCTGGGAAGTGGCGGTGCGGTCCCCTACGGCACTGCGTAGGATCCTACGGTCTTGGCGTGCATCCGTGCGTCGCTGCGGTCCGGTCCCAGGTCGACGGGCACGTGCACCTTCCGCCGACCACTGGCGACAACATCGATGTACTGTGGAGACCTCACGCCCCACGTGTTGAGCAATTCGGCGGTACGTCCACCCGGCCTCCCGCATGCCCACTATACGCCCTCGCTCAAAGTCCGTCAACTGCACATACGGTTCACGTCCACGCTGTCGCGGCATGCTACCAGTGTTAAAGACTGCGATGGAGCTCCGTATGCCACGGCAAACTGGCTGACACTGACGGCGGCGGTGCACAAATGCTGCGCAGCTAGCGCCATTCGACGGCCAACACCGCGGTTCCTGGTGTGTCCGCTGTGCCGCGCGTGTGATCATTGCTTGTACAGCCCTCTCGCAGTGTCCGGAACAAGTATGGTGGGTCTGACACACCGGTGTCAATGTGTTCTTTTTTCCATTTCCGGGAGTGTATTTCCTCAAAGTTTAAATCAGCAAGTGATAGCGAAATAAATATTGAAGAAATAAATGTTTACAGCCTCCTAGACGATAACACTGGTATGGTGTTTTTTCCGAAAGTAGATATGTAATGATGAATATTAGACCGTTTTTAATACTGCTTTGCTGCAGGCCGCTTCAGGTGGCGACGTCTCATCAAGCTCCTGCTTCCAGCGATCACAGGTGCCGGCGGTGGGTGGGCGCAAAGGGTATTCCCCTCCTAATGTATTGTTTAATGTTCACAAAGCAAGCTGATGTGTTCCGAGCACTGCCCATTGCGAATAGACATTTACGTAAGCGGTTAGGTTCCATGGGCAGCTTCATAGTTCGTCATTCCTTCTCCAGTTAGCTACAGCGGTAGCTCAAGCATGTTTTGTTCCTCGGAATACTTTTAGTTATTTAAATAAAGTATATTTCTTTTACATTCCCATCTAATGCCGGTAATTATACACTATTAGCGATTAAAATTGCTACACCACGAAGATGACGTCCTAAAGATGCGAAATTTAACCGATAGGAAGAAGATGTTGTGATATGCAAATGATTAGCTTTTCAGAGCATTCACACAAAGTTGGCACCGGTGGCGACACCTACAACGTGCTGACATGAGGAAAGTTTCCAACCGATTTCTCACACACAAAAATCAGTTGACCGGCGTTGTCTGGTGAAACGTTGTTGTGATGCCTCGTGTAAGGAGGAGAAACGCGTACCATCAAGTTTCCGACTTTGATAAAGGTCGGATTGTAGCCTATCGCGATTGCGGTTTATCGTATCGCGACATTGCTGATGGCGTTGCTCGAGATCCAATCACTGTTAGCAGAATATGGAATCGGTGGGTTCAGGAGGGTAATACGGAACGCCCTGCTGGATCCCAACGGCCTCGTATCACTAGCAGTCGAGATGACAGGCATCTTATCCGCATGGCTGTAACGGATCGAGCAGCTACGTCTCGATCCCTGAGTCAACAGATGGGGGCGTTTGCAAGACAACAACCATCTGCACGAACAGTTCGACGACGTTTGCAGCAGCATGGACTATCAGCTCGGAGACCATGGCTGCGGTTTCCCTTGACGCTGCATCACAGACAGGAGCGCATGCGATTGTGCACTCAACGACGAACCTGGGTGCACGAATGGCAAAATGTCATTTTTTCGGATGAATCCAGGTTCTGTTTACAGCATCATGCTGGTCGCATCCGTGTTTGGCGACATCGCGGCGAACACACATTGGAAGTGTGTATTCGTTATCGCCATACTGACGTATCACCCGGCGCGATGGTATGGGGTGCCATTGGTTAGACGTCTCGTTCACCTCTTGTTCGCATTGACGGCACTTTGAACAGTGGACGTTACATTTCAGATGTGTTACGACCCGTGGCTCTACCCTTCATTCGATCCCTGCGAGACCCTACATTTCAGCAGGATAATGCACGACCGCATTTTGCAGTTCCTGTACGGGCCTTTATGGATACAGAAAATGTTCGACTGCTGCCCTGGCCAGCACATTCTTCAGATCTCTCACCAACTGAAACCAAAAGTCTGGTCAATAGTGGCCGATCAACTGGCTCGTCACGGTACGCCACTCACTACTCTTGATGAACTGTGGTATCGTGTTGAAGCTGCATGGGTAGCTGTACCTGTACACGCCATACAAGCTCTGTTTGACTTAATGCTCAGGCTTATCAAGGCCGTTATTACGGCCAGAGGTGGTTGTTCTGGGTACTGTTTTCTCAGGATCTATGCAGCCAAATTGCGTGAGAAGGTAATCACATGTCAGTTCCAGTATAATATATTTGTCCAATGAATACCCGTTTATCACGTGCATTTCTTCTTGGTGTAGCAAATTTTAATGGCCAGTAGTGTATATTCTTCATGTAAATGTGGCCCGGCCGTGGTGTCCGAATGGTTCTAGGCGCTTCAGTCCGGAACCGCCCGACTGCTACGGTCGCGGGTTCGAATCCTGCCTCGGGCATGGATGTGTGTTATGTCCTTAGGTTAGTTAGGTTTAAGTAGTTCTAAGTTCTAGGGGACTGATGACCTCAGATGTTAAGTCCTATAGTTCTCAGAGCTCTTTGAACCATTTTGTAAATGTGTCAATTTTTGGCAACCATTGTTTGTGTGCTGAGGGCAGTACTTCCCCCCCCCCTCCCCCCCCTCCCACCAGCTTGACAATATTTATGGTATTTAGGCTTCCCTCTCAATCAGGAAAGATTGTGGTGGTGAGTATGAGCTTGTGTGCGAAACAACAGTGGCTGCTGGGACCCGTGGCGTCATGTTAGTATAAGCTCTTGGTAGGTAGCCTTAATTTTCAACTTATTGCAGTGCTGTTTGTTTAACCAAGTACATATGTACGTACGTTTTTTGTGGAAGTGGGAAATAGTCGGTCAAAATAATATAAATAGTAATAGGTGTCCATTCATTTGATTGCTTGTCCTTTTTTTAGTACTATGACATTGCATATAAATGGTCCAGAGGTAATGTAAGCATCTGTTTTGGAACGTTGGTTCGTGTTATGCTTAGTAGTACGTAGAGGAAACGTAGTGACATCGTTAAATTACAGTAAATCTCGTTTTATAACACACACAGTGACGTCACACATTAATAATGATATACGGTTGGTATATAGCGATATTTTATCTGTTAATTTTTTTTTGTGGTAGGTTGATAGTAATTACACGTCTTTTTGTTCTGCCTGGGAGATCTGGCTGACCAAAAATAACGTCACCCACGCAAAAGCCACAGTATTAAAAGTGCAGTTCTTGGAAGAGGACGAGGAGCGTGTTTCTTATTGGTTTAGAGAGAAAGGTGAGGAGTGCTTCACGCTTAAACATATTGGAAAGCTTATCTGTGAAGAAGTCCACAGATTTCTGCTGGCGAAGATGTGGGTTTGCACAGGGTTGCTTTTATTAACGTGGTGTGGGTGGCATTCCCTGAATGCCTGATTTAGTAGCAACGTCTTTTCTCCCTGCAATCAGGTCAGTAGCGTCGGAAACCATTACTAATATATTGTTTAAACAATACAAATTTCCCTACTCTTAAGGGGAGGGGAGAGGTGGGAGGTGGACTGGCATCGTTCCAGCTGCTCGATTTGGTTTGGTTGCTGCAACAGGAATCAATCACACTTTCAGCGGAGAGTACAGTGTAGCCTACACTTTAGGCATTTCACTTGTTGCTGACAGCTGCTGTCCGTATTTGTAGCACTGTACCAATTCTTATACCTACAGAATTTATGCATGTCTTTGGTTGATAGTTCTGGACATCGGTATCACTGTAGTGCTTACAGAACTTTGCTCTGACATTGCACATTAGTGTCTTCCGTCAAGCCTTTTGTTAATGTTGTTGTTGTGGTCTTCAGTCCAGAGACTGGTTTAATGCAGCTCTCCATGCAACTCTATCCTGTGCAAGCTTCTTCATCTCCCAGTACCTATTGCAATCTACATCCTTCTGAATCTGCTTGGTGTATTCATCTCTTGGTCTCCCTCTACGATTTTTACCCTCCACGCTGCCCTCCAATACTAAATTGGTGATCCCTTGATGCCTCAGAACATGTCCTACCAACCGATCCCTTCTTCTAGTCAAGTTGTGCCACAAACTCCTCTTCTCCCCAATTCTATTCAATACCTTCTCATTAGTTATGTGATCTACCCATCTAATCTTCAGCATTCTTCTGTAGCACAACATTTCGAAAGCTTCTATTCTCTTCCTGTCCACGTTTCCCTTCCATACGTGGCAACAATGCAGACAAGTACTTTCAGAAAAGCCTTCCGACACTCCATATAAATACGTTCAGAAACGACTTCCTGACACATAAATTTATACTCGATGTTAACAAATTTCTCTTCTCCAGAGACGCTTTCCTTGCCATTGCTAGTCTACATTTTATATCCTCTCTACTTCGACCATCATCAGTTATTTTGCTCCCCAAATAACACAACTCATTTACTACTTTAAGCGTCTCATTTCCTAATCTAATTCTCTCAGCATCACCCGACTTAATTCGACTACATTCCATTATCCTCGTTTTGCTTTTGTTGATGTTCACCTTATATCCTTCTTTACTCTCCATTCCGTTCAACTGCTCTTCCAAGTCCTTTGCTGTCTCTGACAGAATTACAATGTCATCGGCGAACCTCAAAGTTTTTATTTCTTCTCCATGGATTTTAATTCCTACTCCGAATTTTTGTTTTGTTTCCTTTATTGCTTGCTCAATATACAGATTGAATAACATCGGGGAAAGGCTACAACTCTGTCTCACTCCCTTCCCAACCATTGCTTCCCTTTCATATCCCTCGACTCTTATAACTGCCATCTGGTTTCTGTACAAATTGTAAATAGCCTTTCGCTCCCTGTATTTTACCCCTGCCACCTTCAGAATTTGAAAGAGAGTATTCCAGTCAACATTGTCAAAAGCTTTCTCTAAGTCTACAAATGCTAGAAACGTAGGTTTGCCTTTTCTTAATCTACCTT
This sequence comes from Schistocerca cancellata, assembly GCF_023864275.1. Taxonomy (NCBI): domain Eukaryota; kingdom Metazoa; phylum Arthropoda; class Insecta; order Orthoptera; family Acrididae; genus Schistocerca; species Schistocerca cancellata. Next base: position 205,061,546 of record NC_064630.1, read on the forward strand.
CTAACATAAGTCGTAGGGTCAGTATTGTCTCACGTGTTCCAATATTTCTACGGAATCAAAACTGATCTTCCCCGAGGTCGGCTTCTACTAGTTTTTCAATTCGTCTGTAAAGAATTCGGGTTAGTATTTTACAGCTGTGAATTATTAAACTGGTAGTTCGGTAATTTTCACATCTGTCAATACCTGATTTCTTTGGGATTGGAATTATTATATTCTTCTTGACGTCTGAGGGTATTTCGCCTGTCTCACACATTTTGCTCACCAGATGGTAGAATTTTGTCAGGGCTGGCTCTCCGAAGACTATCAGTAGTTCTAATTAAATATTTTCTACTCCCGGGGCCTTGTTTCGACTTAGGTCTTTCAGTGCCCTATCAAACTCTTCACGAAGTATCATACCTCCAATCTCATCTTCATCTACATCCTCTTCCATTTTCATAATATTGTCATTCAGAACATCGCCCTTGTATAGACCCTCTATATACTCCTTCCACCTTTCTGCTTTCCCTTCTTTGCTTAGAACTGGGTTTCCATGTGATCTCTTGATATTCATACAAGTGGTTCTCTTTTCTCCAAAGGTTTCTTTAATTTTCCTGTAAGCAGTATCTATCTTACCCCTAGTGATATAAGCCTGTACATCCTTACATTTGTCCTCTAGCCATCCCTGCTTAGCCATTTTGCGCTTCTTGTCGATCTCATTTTTTAGACGTTTGTATTCCTTTTTAGCTGCTTCATGTACTGCCTTTTTTGTATTTTCTCCTTGCATCATTTAAATTCAATATCTTTTCTGTTATCCAAGGATTTCTATTAGCCCTCGTCTTTTTACCTACTTGATTCTCTGCTGCCTTCACTATTCCATCTCTCAAAGCTACCAATTCTTCTTCTGCTGTATTTCTTTCCCCCATTTTTGTTAATCTTTCCCTAATGTTCTCCCTGAAACATCCTCTGGTTCTGTCAATTTATCCGGGTCCCATCTCCTTAAATTCCCACCTTTTTGCAGTTTCTTCAGTTTTTATCTACAGTTCATAACCAATAGATTGTGGTCAGAGTCCACATCTGCCCCTGGAAATGTCTTACAATTTAAAACCTGGTTCCTAAATCTCTGTCTTACCAATATATAATCTATCTGAAATCTTCTAGTATCTCCAGGGTTCTTCCATGTACACAACCTTCTTTCACGATTGTTGAACCAAGTGTTAGCTATGATTAAGTTATGCTCTGTGCAACATTCTACCAGGCGGCTTCCTCTCTCATTCCTTACTCGCATCCATATTTACCCACTATGTTTCCTTCTCTTCCTTCTCCTGCTATCGAATTCCAGTCCCCCATGACTATTAAATTTTCGCCTCACTTGACAATCTGAATAATTTCTTTTATTTCATCACACATTTCTTCAATTTCTTCGTCATCTGCAGAGCTAGTTGGCATATAAACTTGTACTACTGTGGTAGGCGTGGGCTTCGTATCTATCTTGGCTACAATAATGCATTCACTACTCTGTTTGTGGTAGCTTACCCGCATTCCTATTTTTTATTCATTATTAAACCTACTCCTGCATTACCACTATTTAATTTTGTATTAATAATCATGTATTCACCTGGCCAGAAGTCTTGTTCCTCCTGCCACCGAACTTCACTAATTCCCACTATATCTAAGTTTAACTTATCCATTTCCCTTTATAAATTTTCTAACCTACTTTCCCAATTAAGGGATCTGACATTCCGACCCGTAGAACACCAGTTTTCTTTCTCCTGATAACAACGTCCTCCAGAGTAGTCCCCGCCCGGAGATCCGAATGGCGGACTATTTTACCTCCGGAATGTTTTACCCAAGAGGACGCCATCATCATTTAACCATAGAGTAAATCTGAATGCCCTCGGGAAAAATTTCGGCTGTAGTTTCCCCCTGCTTTCAGCCGTTAGCAGTACCAGCAAAAACAAGGCCGTTTTGGTTAGTGTTACAAGGTCAGATCAATAATCGTCCCCTGCAACTACTGAAAAGTCTGCTGCCCCTCTTCAGGAACCACACGTTTGTTTGGCCTCTCAACAGATACCCCTCCGTTGTGGTTGCACCTACGGTACGGCTATCTGTATCTCTGAGGCACGCAAGCCTCCCCACCAACGAGAAGATCCATGGTTCAAAGGGGGGGGGGCAGGGTTCGCGTTTTGTTAATATTTACCGAAAGTTTTCGGAATATGTCAAGATGTCATTATTTCTACCAAAAGGTGAACGCATCATTTCAGTACATACACTGTGACATGATATATGTACTAGTAATGTAGGGTTGACTTAGCAAGAGTTTATTTGTTTATGCACTGAGGTGACAAAAGTCATGGGACAGCAATATTAACATATGCAGATGGCTGTAGTACCGCGTACACAAGGTATGAAACGGCAGTGGGTAGGTAAAGCCGTCATCTATTATCAGGTTATTCATATGAAAAGGTTTCCGGTGTGATTATGGCGACACGGCCGGACTTAGCAGACTTTGAACGCGGAATGGTAGTTGGAGCGATACATATGGGACATTCCATTTCGGAAATCCTTAGGGAATTCCATATTCGAAGGTCCCCGGTGTTAATAGTGCTCCGAGGATAGCAGATTTCAAACATAACCTATCACCATAGATAACGCAGCGGCTGAAGGCCTTCAATTAACGACCGAGATCAGCAGAGTTAGGACAGAGTTGTCAGTACTAACAGCACACAGCACTGATTAAAATAAATGCAGAAATCCATGTGGGATGTACGACGAACGTATCCGTTCGGACAGTGTGGCGAAATTTGGCGTTAGTAGTCAATGGCAGCAGATGACCGACCCCAGCGCATGTTCTAATAGCACGACATCGTCTGTAGCGCCCCTCCTGGACTCGTGACCGTATTAGTTGGATCCTTCCCTAATGGAAAACTGTGGCCCTGGCAGAAGAGTTCCGATTTCAGTTGGTAAGAGCAAATGACAGAGTTTGATTGTGGCTCAGGCTCCATGCAGTCATGGATCCAAGATGTCTACAAGGCACTGTGCACACTGGTTGTGGCTCCGTAATGATGTGGTGTGGTACGAACCAATCATTGTCTGGAAACGGTTATGTTCGACTACTTGGACACAATTTGCAGCTAATGACGGACTTCATGTACCCAAGCAACGACGGAATTTTTATGGATGACAATGTACCCTGTCACCGTGCAAAAGTTGTTCGAAATTGGTTTGAAGAACTCTGTAGAAAATTTGACGGATTCATTTGCCGCCCGACGTGAATCCCATAGAACGTGTATGGGATGTAATCGAGAGGTCATTTCGTCCGCAAAATCTAGCAGCAGCAACACTTTCGCAAATATGGATAGCTATAGAGGCAGAGTGGCTCAGTATTTCTGCAGGGGTCTTCAAACGACTTGTCGAGCCCCTGCCACGTCGGGTTGCCGGGAAAAAGGGGGTAAGACATGATATTAGGAGGTATCCTAAGACCTTTGTAAACTCAGTGCATATCGTTCTACTGTATTTATTTAAGATTTAAAGACCCTGTAAGAAAGTATTTGTTCTTAAATTATGTGATGCCATAATTTGTTAACATCGCATTTAGATAGAGATGTGGATATTGATAAAAGGTCGGTAAAAATTACAAAAATTAACTCAGAATAGCTATTAATTATGAAATTAATTCCATGTTTTCTTATTCTGCCTGTGGGTGGTGGCCAGTCTCTGATAATGCTTCGAATGACAAAATTAGCTTGATTGGAACGATAACAGTAAAATTAATGTTTTTTTTGTTTATGACAATCACCCACACTCTCGTCCTGCGAACACATACTTCGAATTACAAAATTCTCCCTATTTGAATGACAATAAATTTAATTTGTTATTATTTATAATAAACACCCTCAAGCTGGTCCTCTTCCTGTGGAGCCCAGACCCAAAATGACGAATCTCTTGTTATTCGAATATCGTAACTGATTCATTATTGTTTATTTATAACAAAAACACAACACCTTGGCCCCAAAGAAAACGGAACCTCTTCCTATGATGCAAAAACCTATAGTGACGTGTTCTGCACAATTGCTCTAGCTGTAAAGAATGGTAAGTGGGAGGGGAACTTGAATCTTATCAGTTCTACATCTACATCTACATCCATACTCCGCAAGCCACCTGACGGTGTGTGGCGGAGGGTACCTTCAGTACCTCTATCGGTTCTCCCTTCTATTCCAGTCTCGTATTGTTCGTGGAAAGAAGGATTGTCGGTATGCCTCTGTGTGGGCTCTAATCTCTCTGATTTTATCCTCATGGTCTCTTCGCGAGATATACGTAGGAGGGAGCAATATACTGCTTGACTCTTCGGTGAAGGTATGTTCTCGAAACTTTGACAAAAGCCCGTACCGAGCTACTGAGCGTCTCTCCTGCAGAGTCTTCCACTGGAGTTTATCTGTCATCTCCGTAACGCTTTCGCGATTACTAAATGATCCTGTAACGAAGCGCGCTGCTCTCCGTTGGATCTTCTCTATGTCTTATATCAACCCTATCTGGTACGGATCCCACACTGCTGAGCAGTATTCAAGCAGTGGGCGAACAAGCGTACTGTAACCTACTTCCTTTGTTTTCGGATTGCATTTCCTTAGGATTCTTCCAATGAATCTCAGTCTGGCATCTGCTTTACCGACAATCAACATTATATGATCATTCCATTTTAAATCACTCCTAATGCGTACTCCCAGATAATTTATGGTATTAACTGCTTCCAGTTGCTGACCTGCTATTTTGTAGCTAAATGATAAAGGATCTATCTTTCTGTGTATTCGCAGCACATTACACTTGTCTACATTGAGATTCAGTTGCCATTCCCTGCACCATGCGTCAATTCGCTGCAGATCCTCCTGCATTTCAGTACAATTTTCCATTGTTACAACCTCTCGATACACCACAGCATCATCTGCAAAAAGCCTCAGTGAACTTCCGATGTCATCCACCAGGTCATTTATGTATATTGTGAATAGCAACGGTCCTATGACACTCCCCTGCGGCACACCTGAAATTACTCTTACTTCGGAAGACTTCTCTCCATTGAGAATAACATGCTGCGTCCTGTTATCTAGGAACTCCTCAATCCAATCACACAATTGGTCTGATAGTCCATATGCTCTTACTTTGTTCATTAAACGACTGTGGGGAACTGTATCGAACGCCTTGCGGAAGTCAAGAAACACGGCATCTACCTGTGAACCCGTGTCTATGGCCCTCTGAGTCTCGTGGACGAATAGCGCGAGCTGGGTTTCACATGACCGTCTTTTTCGAAATCCATGCTGATTCCTACAGAGTAGGTTTCTAGTCTCCAGAAAAGTCATTATACTCGAACACAATACGTGTTCCAAAATTCTACAACTGATCGACGTTAGCGATATAGGTCTATAGTTCTGCACATCTGTTCGACGTCCCTTCTTGAAAACGGGGATGACCTGTGCCCTTTTCCAATCCTTTGGAACGCTACGCTCTTCTAGAGACCTACGGTACACCGCTGCAAGAAAGGGGGGCAAGTTCCTTCGCGTACTCTGTGTAAAATTGAACTGGTATCCCATCAGGTCCAGAGGCCTTTCCTCTTTTGAGCGATTTTAATTGTTTCTCTATCCCTCTGTCGTCTATTTCGATATCTACCATTTTGTCATCTGTGCGACAGTCTAGAGAAGGAACTACAGTGCAATCTTCCTCTGTGAAACAACTTTGGAAAAAGACATTTAGTATTTCGGCCTTTAGTCTGTCATCCTCTGTTTCAATACCATTTTGGTCACAGAGTGTCTGGACATTTTGTTTTGATCCACCCACCGCTTTGACATAAGACCAAAATTTCTTAGGATTTTCTGCCAAGTCAGTACATAGAACTTTACTTTCGAATTCATTGAACGCCTCTCGCATACCTCTCTTCACACTACATTTCGCTTCGCGTAATTTTTGTTTGTCTGCAAGGCTTTGGCTATGTTTATGTTTGCTGTGAAGTTCCCTTTGCTTCCGCAGCAGTTTTCTAACTCGGCTGTTGTACCACGGTGGCTCTTTTCCATCTCTTACGATCTTGCTTGGCACATACTCATCTAACGCATAATGTACGACGGTTTTGAACTTTGTCCACTGATCCTCAACACTATCAGTACTTGAGACAAAACTTTTGTGTTGAGCCAACAGGTACTCTGAAATCTGCTTTTTGTCACTTTTTCTAAACAGAAAAATCTTCCTACCCTTTTTAATATTCCTATTTACGGCTGAAATCATAGATGCCGTAACCGCTTTATGATCGCTGATTCCCTGTTCTGCGTTAACTTTTTCAAATAGTTCGGGTCTGTTTGTCACCAGAAGGTCTAATATGTTATCGCCACGAGTCGGTTCTCTGTTTAACTGCTCAAGGTAGTTTTCAGATAAAGCACTTAAAAAAATTTCACTGGATTCTTTGTCCCTGCCACCCGTTATGAACGTCTGAGTCTCCCAGTCTATATCCGGCAAATTAAAATCTCCACCCAGAACTATAACATGGTGGGGAAATCTACTAGAAATATTTTCCAAATTATCCTTCAGGTGCTCAGCCACAACAGCTGCTGAGCCAGGGGGCCTATACAGACATCCAATTACCATGTCTGAGCCTGCTTTAACCGCGACCTTCACCCAAATCATTTCACATTTCGGATCTCCGTCAATTTCCTTCGATACTATTGCACTTCTTACCGCTATAAACACGCCTCCCCCTTCACTGTTCAGCCTGTCTCTGCGGTATACATTCCAATCTGAGTTTAGGATTTCGTTACTGTTTACGTCTGGTTTCAGCCAACTTTCTGTCCCTAGTACTATATGGGCGTTGTGATCGTTTATTAATGAGAGCAGTTCTGGGACCTTTCTATAGACGCTCCTGCAGTTTACTATTAGCACATTAATATTGTTATTCCCTGTTGCATTTTGCCTACTCCTATCTTGCCGCGTCTCAGGAGGCGTCTTGTCGGGCCTAGGGAGGGGATTCTCTAACCTAAAAAACCCCCACGTGCACTCCACACGTACTCCGCTACCCTTGTAGCCGCTTCCGGCGTGTAGTGCACGCCTGACCTATTCAGGGGGACCCTACATTTCTCCACCCGATAGCGGAGGTCGAGAAATTTGCACCCCAGATCTCCGCAGAATCGTCTGAGCCTCTGGTTTAAGCCTTCCACTCGGCTCCAAACCAGTGGACCGCGATCGGTTCTGGGAACGATACTACAAATAGTTAGCTCTGAATCCACCCCGCGAGCGAGGCTTTCCGTCTTCACCAATTCCGCCAACCGCCTGTACGAACTGAGGATGACCTCTGAACCCAGACGGCAGGAGTCATTGGTGCCGACGTGAGCAACAATTTGCAGTCGGGTGCACCCAGTGCTCTCTATCGCCGCCGGTAGGGCCTCCTCCACATCTCGGATGAGACCCCCCGGCAAGCAGACAGAGTGAACACTGGCCTTCTTCCCCGACCTTCTCGCTATTTCCCTAAGGGGCTCCATCACCCGCCTAACGTTGGAGCTCCCAATAACTAATAAACCCCTCCCCCCGTGTGCCTGCTCGGACCTTGCTGAAGGAGCAGCTACATGTCCCCTCACAGGCAGAGCGGGCGATGCCACACGGCCAGCCTCCACATTGACCTTCCGCCTCGTGCGCCGCGAACGCCGCTGAACCCGCCACTCCCCTTGGGGAGAGGGTGGCCCAACCGCGCCCGGTACCCGCGAAAATGTCTCGACAGCAGGGACAGTGGGTGAAGCATGTAACACCTGGGGTGTACCTTGCGACGCACCAGACTCCCCACTGCCGCTACACTCCGAGGCAGCAGCCTGAAGACGGCTGACCGCGGCCATCAACACGCTCAGCTGTTCGCGAACAGTGGCCAGCTCCTCCTGCGTCCGTACACAGCAGTCACACATCCTATCTATCCTAAGGAAACAATTTACTGAAGAGTGTTAATCAACCTTTAACTAGACTGCTAATTCACTAAAGGCGGCTGCTTATTCATTAAACTGTGGTTGCTAGCCACTTCTTGTAGAAAACAATGAAAATAGCACTACCTGTCTCTGGACTGTATTGAAAACAAACTCTAGCACTACTGGCACTATGGTTGACTACAGGGACTCTCTCTGACTGTATTCAAAACAAACACGAAATCTATGGAACACTATTAAGAGCACTCGAAAAATAAAGCTTCCTAAAAGCAAATACACACGGAAGAAGAAGTGACAAGTAAGAAAAATACAGTTAATACTTAAATTAAGGTAGCTCGCTGCACAGCAGACGTGAAGCAGACAGCAGTTACTGAACTGTTGAACTGGAGGAGATGCCCGCCACTTTAATGCATTTCCATTGGCGGAGAGAGGTTTCTTCTAATTATGAATCAAGCAATCACCCTGTTTCCACGTGATTGTATTAAGTTAAATTATGATCTTGAATATACCTTGCGTGGGTATGAAGGGGGTTCTCCTGTGTGATCTTGCATGTAATTCACAGTCATTCCTAAGAATTGTCGTAATTCCCTAGGTAGAAGGGGAGGGGGGGAGGGCGTTACCGAGTATATAACTAGTCCAGTTGCATCAGTATGTAACCAGATACGCCACAAGTACTTACCTTATATCTGAAACCTCGTACTCAACGTCAAAGTCATCTCGTGCTGCTACTGCTTAAGAGATACTTATCAGTTACTGAATTTTTTATCAGTGAACCATTCTTGACTATTGTTGGTGTGTTTGGGTATCTAGAACTGGCACTGCATACTTACTCCCGATGACTCGTGAAACAGAGATACAAAAAAATTGTAATGTCCCACATATTGCAGGTAATAAATAAGATCTAACTGTAGTGATGAGGAGATAAATAGCAAAAGAATTAGCAGTGAACGATGGGTATTACACACAAACACGATGCATCAATAGAAACAAATCAACATATCACACACAAGAATACCACATAGACACACCACACAAAAGCAAATATACATAAACTGCTCACAATGGAACTTCAGCGAAGGTACAGTGCTCGCTCTGATATCACAGGTGTTAATTCTGCTGTAGGGGGAAGATCAGATTCACCAACAGAAAAGCGAAGACGTATGAAGTGCAACGTTAACACACATGCTGTACACGAAAGTAACAGGGATGGAACTATTTATAACTTAACGATGGTGGGACCTGATAGTCAGGGGTAGGCAGGATTCGGTTACGATTGTGGACGTGGCTGTAATCAGTTACTATTGGTTGCCTTTTGCAGTTACACACAATTTATTTTAAACCAGTAATTCCAGACTCAACAATAAATAAAAATTGCAACACGTTATTAATGAACAAATAAACATCTGTGTAAATAATAGTGTTTTGAGTGAGTTACAATTTAGCAAATCACCATTAAATACAGATGCAACAGATAATGTTTTAAAAGCAAGCCACTGTGATCTGGGCAGAAGACGTTACACGCCAGCAATGGTAATAAATTAAGAATTATGTAAGACCTCACTGCAATTTACAACTTACAGGTATTGAAATATTAAGGTAAGTCGCCACAAACACAGCAGAAGGCATCAGTCGCCCGGAATGAAAGTAAATAAGGTTTTAAGGCTCACTGCTAAAATACTAATGCCAAATTAGAATTTTAAGGCAAATGACCACAATTACGGCTGAAGGCCTTACACGCCAGGAACGGCAACAATATAAAAATTTAGAAACCTGCTGTAGAACAATAAATACAATAGCAAAGGTTAATTAAAAAAAAACAAGCAACTTATCACTAAACAGGTGAAATGTCTTACAAGGACCAAGGGGCCACAGACAGTGCTACAGGAATCGACCTCTGAGAATGTCCGTCAAAAAACACTTTCGCGAGCGATGCGATAGGCAGCCACGAGTTGCATTCACTTCACAAGTTGGTAACTCAAACCAGTGGCAGTCTAACGAGTGACTAATGATAATCTTGCTGAAGCTACCTGACATCCGACAAACCAAATGCAACAATGGAACAATACACCAAAGCTGGAACCGGTGGTCTGCACTACATCCCCAGAATACTGTGTTTAGAGTGCCCGGAACGAGAAAGCAACCACTACCACCAGAGTAGAAAGCACTCTACTCGCTGCTCTTCGCCTCGGCGACACTATGAGCAGCAGCACGAACCCAAGTCACCGGAGAATCGCGAGATATCACAATGGTGGAGATTTCTCTACTTGGATTGCAATGCACTCATCATAAAGATTGCTGCATCCGGTGTAAGACGAGGTCGTGCACCCTCATGACCACAGCCTTTCCATCCGGCAGTCCATGCGTGCCACCAGTGTTCCCGGCGTGTTCTGGCATTGAGCGAACCTGACTCCTCCTCAGTCGCCAACCGAACTGGCCCACTCTCACGTCTCGCAAAAACAACGACGTCGCCCCAAAGGTAGGACAACAGTTACAACATCGCCAACCGCCGCTGCTGCCACTAGCGGACAGGCAACGCTTGCGAAACCGAGTGGCGACAGTAAACACGAGAAGCAGACAAACAACCGCATCCATGCCAACTAAACGATACCGTCTGGCCTCCAACAGAGGGCGGAAACGTACAGACAGCACCAACGCGAGCTGCAGCACGGCTCAACCTCCCCCTCTCAAGCACAAATATGGGGACAAACTAGCGGCCGAACCAAATTTAATTTGATTAAGGTGGACCCGGTTTTGCTTACCAGTACGGTTGTCCTTTACCAGAAGATTAAATGGGCCTAAAATCCGTATAATTGTACACGGACCCAGGAAACGGGGAGTAAACTTACCAAGATTGCCAACACGTACCTCCCTGCCGGGAAAATTAAGGACATACACCTGATCTTCCGGCTTATCCCTTAAGGTTCGTAGATTACAGTTATAACGACCAGCTTATCTGTTGTGGATTCTGAGAATATTGCGCCTCACACGATTCCAGTTTTCTTTGACGATCTGAGGGGTGATCTCCACAGGAATTACATCTTCAATCCCGCATAATTTCGAAAGGGGGAATTAACAGGATAAGCAAACATCAAGGAAATCGGAGAAGCCTTCAAAACCTCATGGCTGGCGGTATTGAAGGCAAAGCTAAGCCCAGGCAGACTAGAATCCCACTTACTGGGAGATTTCTGATCAAAGATAATTAGTGCAGATTTAAGGTTACGATTGACCCTTTCTGCAGTGGACCCCTACGGACAATAGGGAGTGGTAGTTACATGCTTAACACCGCTTTGAAAACAGAAGACCTTGAAGGGAGCCTAAAGAAAGGCTGGCGCATTATCACTAACGATTTGCTTAGGAGCTCCAATAACACTAAATACGTTAGTTAAATGCTCACTGGTGGTGGCAGCAGTCACATTACGACACGGAAGAAGCAGGTAAACCTTGAGAACGAGTCAATAACAACTAATACATACCGATGGCCTCTTTTGGTGCGATGTAATGGCCCCAATAATAGATGTAGAGTTTGTCCACGGGGCAAGATTCATGCTCAGAACTAAGGAACCCTGTTGAAGAGCGTTATTCGGTTTGGCCACACGACACAACTGACATCGAGAAACCATTTCTCTGACGTCTCGGTCAATAGACGGCAAGGTCTTATAGGTTCCTAAATGTTCGAGATAAAACGGGTACTTCTCCAGCGCGAACAAGACCGCCAATGCCTCACATTCGTAAACAGAATATTTGAGCTGGGCGCTGGTTAACACACGAGACGCGTATGCTAATGGCTGCCGTTGACTCTCGAACTCCTGGAGGAGGACTGCCGAAATTTCCGCATTAGATGGCTCGGTTTGGACAATAAATACTTATTAAAATCAGGCATTCCGAGAACCGGAGGACTGGCTATAGCCGCCTTATTGTGCTCAAACGCGGCTTCTTGAGCAGGTCCCCACTCAAAACGCACCAACTTTTCGGCGCAGTTCTTTTAAAGGAGCCGCCAGCTGGGCAAAATTAGGGACAAAACGCCTAAAATAATTCGCCATCCCTATGCACTTGGCAATCCCTCGCTTATCAGTGGGTGGCAGAAGGGCTCTCAAGGCCTTAGGCCGCTCCTGATCAATGCGAATACTCTCGCCTGATACTAGGTGACCTAAGAAGGATACCTGATGCCTGGCTAATGTCACCTTATTATGTTTAACAGTCAAACCGGTCCCCTGCAACCTAGCAAAAACTTGCTGGATATGTTCCAAATGCTCTTGAAACGAACGACTATAAATTACCAAATCGTCCAGGTGACTGTAAACACAGACTAATATCAAGTCTCCAAGAATATTATCCAGCAAACGAGTAAGGACGGCTGCGCCAGTAGGCAAACCAAAGGGGACTCTATTAAGCTCAGATTCCAATCGGTACAAAACGCTGTAACGTGTTTACATTCTTCGATTAAGGGAATCTGAAAATAGGCTTCATTCAGGTCGGGCACAGTAAAATAATTAGCCCCGGCAAACCAAGTAAAGGAGTTATGAAGATCAGGTAAAGGAACCGATTCGAGGACAACCTTCTTATTTAGGCGACGGTAATCAACAACAGGCCCAAAGTCCCGCCCCTTATCCTTAGGGACAAGGCATATAGGGGAGGCATAAGCGGATGTAGAAGGCCTAATAACCCTCTTGTCAAGCATTTCGGAGATCTTTCCCCTTACTATCTTCATCTTAGGCGGTAAGAGACGATATGGGGACTGCCTGACGGGAATATGGTCAGACAGACGAATATGGTCATCAAGAACATTAGTAGCCCCCAGTCTATCACAGAAAAGCACTGGGAACTTCTCCAACAAACCCCCTAGTTCAGAGGCCTGCTGGTAAGAAAGATTAGCATCAACAGCCAGTATTCCCACATCTCGATGCACCTTATGTTTAGTACACTCACAGAACCCAAATTTCTGACCAGAAGCGAACTTATAGGAAAAGGTGTACCCCGAATAATCCAAGACAAGACCAGTTTTACCGATAAAATCACATCCCAAAATCAAATCGACCGGCAGCTCCTTAACCAAGGCCAAAGACAAGGGCCACGAGAAATCCGCAACCGAGATACTCCCTCTGGCCCAATCATGCAGAGACAACACCTGCCCGATGGCAACCCGACATCTCTGCACCAAAGAAGGGACCGGCCTAAGTCTCGCAAGATGACCAAATTCAAGAAACCATTCCTAGTTCAACGATGAAAACGAGCTACCAGAATCCCAAAGGGCACAAATACACTCCTGGAAATTGAAATAAGAACACCGTGAATTCATTGTCCCAGGAAGGGGAAACTTTGACACATTCCTGGGGTCAGATACATCACATGATCACACTGACAGAACCACAGGCACATAGACACAGGCAACAGAGCATGCACAATGTCGGCACTAGTACAGTGTATATCCACCTTTCGCAGCAATGCAGGCTGCTATTCTCCCATGGAGACGATCGTAGAGATGCTGGATGCAGTGCTGTGGAACGGCTTGCCATGCCATTTCCACCTGGCGCCTCAGTTGGACCAGCGTTCGTGCTGGACGTGCAGACCGCGTGAGACGACGCTTCATCCAGTCCCAAACATGCTCAATGGGGGACAGATCCGGAGATCTTGCTGGCCAGGGTAGTTGACTTACACCTTCTAGAGCACGTTGGGTGGCACGGGATACATGCGGACGTGCATTGTCCTGTTGGAACAGCAAGTTCCCTTGCCGGTCTAGGAATGGTAGAACGATGGGTTCGATGACGGTTTGGATGTATCGTGCACTATTCAGTGTCCCCTCGACGATCACCAGTGGTGTACGGCCAGTGTAGGAGATCGCTCCCCACACCATGATGCCGGGTGTTGGCCCTGTGTGCCTCGTCGTATGCAGTCCTGATTGTGGCGCTCACCTGCACGGCACCAAACACGCATACGACCATCATTGGCACCAAGGCAGAAGCGACTCTCATCGCTGAAGACGACACGTCTCCATTCGTCCCTCCATTCACGCCTGTCGCGACACCACTGGAGCCGGGCTGCACGATGTTGGGGCGTGAGCGGAAGACGGCCTAACGGTGTGCGGGACCGTAGCCCAGCTTCATGGAGACGGTTGCGAATGGTCCTCGCCGATACCCCAGGAGCAACAGCGTCCCTAATTTGCTGGGAAGTGGCGGTGCGGTCCCCTACGGCACTGCGTAGGATCCTACGGTCTTGGCGTGCATCCGTGCGTCGCTGAGGTCCGGTCCCAGGTCGACGGGCACGTGCACCTTCCGCCGATCACTGGCGACAACATCGATGTACTGTGGAGACCTCACGCCCCACGTGTTGAGCAATTCGGCGGTACGTCCACCCGGCCTCCCGCATGCCCACTATACGCCCTCGCTCAAAGTCCGTCAACTGCACATACGGTTCACGTCCACGCTGTCGCGGCATGCTACCAGTGTTAAAGACTGCGATGGAGCTCCGTATGCCACGGCAAACTGGCTGACACTGACGGTGGCGGTGTACAAATGCTGCGCAGCTAGCGCCATTCGACGGCCAACACCGCGGTTCCTGGTGTGTCCGCTGTGCCGTGCGTGTGATCATTGCTTGTACAGCCCTCTCGCAGTGTCCGGAGCAAGTATGGTGGGTCTGACACACCGGTGTCAATGTGTTCTTTTTTCCATTTCCAGGAGTGTAGGTTAGCCACCTACTCGATAACAAATAAAAGGCAGTGGGGGTGATGATCGAGCAGCGACACTGGCACACCAGGGTTTAAAGGCTCGACGCTTGGGTCGCTGCTCAGCCTGGCGCCTTTTATTGACTCTGGGTGTCCGTGGCTGAACGCAAGTACGAACTAAATGCCCTGTTCGACCGCATCTGAAACAACGCCCCGAGTCCCATTTAGCAGACTGAGCTGATGTTGGTAATCCGGAGTTCCCGTCGGTGACGCCCCTGTGCTGAACTTTAACTTCAGGGTGTCTATCGTCTCTGAGCGGCAACGCGGATATTGCTACAACGGCGGCACGAAGTTCTTCCCAAGTGGAGAGACGATCACGAAAAACAAAATGTGAGTTATCCGCCGCTCGCATTCCCCTCAGGAGAACTGAAACTAACTCCCATTCTGGCAAGTCGACTAACAAGGCCAAAATGGCCGTCTTAACTCTTTCCACATATTGATACAACTCCTCCCTATCTAGCTGCATCTGCCAAATATATCGTCACTCGAGCTGTTTACGAACTACCGTGGTCAATCTTTCGCTGCTCACAAGCTCCCTAAACTGCTGCAATGAAAACCCTTCTGCCATGGCCCTGGATACCAGAGTCCTCAATTCACCTCTGTGTTGTCCTAATCATCATCATTTCATCCCCATCGACGCGCAGGTCGCCGAAGTGGCGTCAAATCGAAAGACCTGCACCAGGCGAACGGTCTACCCGACGGGAGGCCCTAGCCACACGACATTTACCTCTAGTTAAAGGATACAATAGAGACAAAATTACCTGATACGAAACAGCAAACACATCAGCGTGTTGCTCAGAGTGAACCAACCATAACAACCTTTCAACTTGCACAAATCGGTATATAGTTAATTCTGTGATGTCTCGAAACAGATGCACCAGGGGATAAGGCAACTTAGCAAACGCCCCGGCTAACCACTCGGAGGACATAAGGGCGTTATTCCCGGGCTCACTAGCGAATCACCTGGAAGATAACAAATCCTGCTCCTCCGTCCTCTTCCCGTTAATCTATAAACTGTGACCTTAAACTGCAATTTATTAACCAAGGACACCAATTCAGCGGTTGATTCCTTATCACGATCCTCTAACCTTAATGCAGTTAAATCAGATATCCGGTTGGTTAAATGAATCAACTGTGACCGTACCCTGTCTAACTGACTGCCACTAGGTTGAGTGCCCTCTAAAAAGCAGATGCTGTCCTGAAGACTCCTAACAGCTTTAAACAAAAATTCAATGGCTGCCTTTGTCTCACCCGCAACACCCGGCGTGATGTCAACCTGCTGAAGAATGGCAGCACGCAAGTGGGCTGCGAAGTCTGGAACACTACACTCAATAGGCTGGCGTCTTGTCGCCAGCTCATAAGTGAGATGGTCCTCCCTCAATATGCTGATTCCAGGGCACTGCCTGACCGCCATTACATAACTGAAATGGCGATACTACAATCATAACCACTCTCTGCTACCAGTTGAGACCTGATAGTCGAGGGAGGGCAGGATTCGGTTACGATTGTAGATGGGGCCGTAATCAGTTACTATTGGTTGCCTTTGGCAGTGACACACAATTTATTTTAAACCAATAATTCCAGACTCAACAATAAATTAAAAAAATACCACATATTATTAATGAAGAAATAAACAGCTGTGTAAATAATAGTGTTGTCAGTGAGTTACAATTTAGCAAATCACCATTAAATACAGACGCAACAGATAATGTTTTAAAAGCAAGCCACTTTGATCTGGGCAGAAGGCCTCACACGCCATAAATAGCAATTAATTAGTAATTGTTTAAAACTCCCTGCAGCTTACAAATTAGGTATTGAAATATTAAAGGCAAGTCGCCACAAACACAGCAGAAGACATCAGACGCCATGAATGACAGTAAATAAAGTTTTAAAGGCTTACTGCGTAAATACAAACACCAAATTAGAATTTTAAGGCAAATGACCACAATCACAGCTGAAGGCCTTACACGCCAGGAACGGTAATAATATAAAAATTTAGAAACCTGCTGTAGAACAGCAAATACAATAGCAAAGGTAAATTAAAAAAACAAGCAACTGATCATTAAACGGGCAAAATGTCTTACAAGGACCAAGAGGCCGTAGACATTGCTCCAGGAATCGACTGCTGAGAAGGTCCGTCAACAAACACTTCCACGTGCGATGAGATGGGCAGCCACGAGTTGCATTCACTTCACAAGTTGGTAACTCAAACCAGTGGCAGTCTAACGAATGACTAATGATAATGTTGCTGAGGCTACCTGACATCCAATAAACCAAATGCAACGATGGAACAATACGCCAAAGCTGGAACCGGCGGTCTGCACTACATCCCCAGAATAATGTGTTTAGAGCGCTCGGAACGAGAAAGGAACCACTACCACCAGAGTAGAAAGCACTCCACTCGCTGCTCTTCTCCTCGACGACTCTACGAGCAGCAGCACGAACCCAAGTCACTGGAGAATCGCGAGATATGACAATGGTGGAGGTTTCTCTACTTGGATTGCATTGCACTCATCTTAAAACTTGCTGGATCCGGTTTACGACGAGGTCGTGCACCCTTGTGACCACAGCCCTTCCATCCGGCAGTCCATGTGTGCCGCCAGCGGTCCCGGCGTGTTCTGGCATTGTGCGGACCTGACTCCTCCTGAGTCCCCAACCGAACTGGCCCACTCTCACGAACCGGAAAAACAACGACGTTGCCCCAAAGATCGGGCAACAGTTACAAAATATCGACAACCGCCACTGCTGCCACTAGCGGACAGGCAACGCTTGCGAAACCGAATGGCGCCAGTCAACACGAGAAGCAGACAAACAACCGCAACCATGCCAACTAAACGATACCGTCTGGCCTGCAACAGAGGGCGGAAACCTGCAAACAGCACCAACGCGAGCTGCAGCACGGCTCAGAAAGATAGTCATATATTTTTAATTTATTACTTCGTAAAAATGAATTACATAGTTGATGTTCTGTGAGCTTGCAGTGTTGGTACACATTTAAATATGCGCCCCACAGTACCTCTGCACGCCGCTGGAGGAGTCAAAACGAGATGGTGCAGCCCACTGCTAATGCGGCCTACAGTGTGTACATTGTTTTAATACAATCGAAGGGGGACAAAACGGCAACAATCCAACTGTACTGTTGGATATTTGCGGCAACAATACACTGTCATATTACACAACGAGAAGGTGGCACCGTCGTTTCCACTATCATCAAAGAGCCTGAATGTCGTAGAGCGAAGTGCCAGACCGTCTATTTATAAGTAAACTGGAGTCCCAAAAGAAGTGAAAAGACCGGCGTATCTCAATAGAGGAGATAGTGTAAAATGTTGAAAGCGCTCATATATCAGTTTTCAACACCTTGCACGACGTTTTGACCATGAGAAAGGTCTCCGCATGCTGTGTTCCGCGACCGCCCAAATCCATCCGAAAAGCCCGCCGAATTGAGACCGGAGTTGAAATGATGCAGCAGTATTAGGCGAATATAGATTTCTTTAGCCGCCTAATCAATATGAACGAGGGCTGGCTGTGTCGTTTTCACCCCAAGACGAAGGAGCAAAGCAAGCAGTGTAAACACGTGGATTCACCTACATAGAAAAAAATGGTTCAAATGGCTCTGAGCACTATGGGACTTAACATCTGAGGTCATCAGTCCCCTAGAACTTAGAACTACTTAAACATAACTAACCTAAGTACATCACACATATCCATGCCCGAGGCAGGATTCGAACCTGCGACCGTAGCAGTCGCGCGGTTCCGGACTGAAGCGCCTAGAACCGCTCGGCCACCTCGGCCGGCTTCAACTACGTAGAAAACAGCGAAGGCTCAAATGTCATCGTACAACGTGATGCTGTGTTTTATTGAGACTGCCATCGTGTGGTGCTAACAGATTACGATCATAAATAGCAAAACGTCACTGAAGCCTCATAAAATGGTCCTAACTTCTTCTTTTCTTTGATTGATTGCAATTTGCTACTGCTGTTCATTTAAGACTATTTATAGAAAAGTTGCATGACTGTCATTCGGCTGTGTGTTCTATAATGGTTTATGCAGTGTCCTACAAGTAAATACGCAGCTGACACCTTCCCCCACCCTGTCAATTTGTAAAATTTGACGGTGCCTTACTGCACGTAACACAATAAGATTTTGTAACAAAACGTTCACCAAAACATCTCGTAAATTGTGGGGATTAAAGCACCACACACCTGTCCGCTTATCCTACCCGTAGACAGTAGTCTGTTTCCATCCTGAACTAATACGTCTCTGACATTATCTGGTAGATAGCATCTATCTGTAAGAAAGAATGACTGAGATCGCAGATATGGGACACCAGCAGACTTCAATCACATACAAAATAAGTGAATGTAAGTGAGACATATAAACAGATAAAATATCTACAAATATTGTTTTGTAAGACCTGCTTAGCAACAAATAAATCTGGGTTTCTGTTTGCTGCTAAAGATTGATGAATCGGTAGGCAGTGCAACCTTTTTACGAAAACGTCTTTAACAACACTAAACAAAACTAATATATTTCATGCACATTCGCTTTTTGTTGATAGAAATATGGATCTATTAGATTTAAGAATGTCCTTAATAGGAAACTAAGTACTAATTATTGCACTGAGCAAACAAGTAAATGAACCTTAATTGGAACAAAATTAATGTCAGCACTGCAGAATGAATGATGACCTGACTTAAAATGGTCCAACTGTAAACAGTTTCGAGTGAAAATCGTTGTTAACTGATCATAAATGCCTTTATTGTTTCACGAAAACTGTCTTTAATAACGTGAGTTCACAGTGTCAACAGAACAAAGTTTTAAATCTTTACTCCTAGTGCCCGAAAATTAGCGTTAGTTAAATTGTAACTGTTCGGTCAACACACACTGTACGTGACAACTACGTGAAGTTCTGATATTGAAACGTCCCTTAACAACGGAAATGTTATTTTAGTTTGAGGTGTTACTGAAAGAGAACTGTCAAAAATTAAACTGAAAATTGACTTGAACCTATGTAACACACTTTAGAAATATTTGCCTTCAGGATTTTATTTATATGACACTCCGCAGCACCGAAATGTCAGTTGAGAGTCGATAGCATGTTTGCAGAGATGTGCTTCCTACCTGAGGTGACTGCTGCCATATTTCTGGTGCGACGCTCCGTTGTTTCGCCGGTCGCCGGTCCGGCAGAACACACCATAAATAAAACCTCACTGGTTCAAAAACAGAATGGGCAAGATCAATCGAGTTAATTTAATACCAAGAACGCAGATTTCTAGAAACAACAGTGAACGGCCGGCCTACCAACAACCCAGACATGTAGTTTGTCCGTTTAGTTTTCACTTCACCAAAACAAAAGCGTTCAGGAGCTATGACCTCTCACAGATTCCAATACAGTTTTGAGCATACCAATCAAGACCATAGACAACTCACTGCTCCAAACGAAGACAATCCGTTTCAATTGTAATATTCAGCACAACGCTTAGCTGCAACCCAACGTAGCTTACCATTGCTCCCCACCTGTCTCCTCGTAACATTATTCACAGATGTTAATTTTCCTCAAGGGTTGAAGTTCGCAAAATTACAATAACATTACACAATAAATAACGGTATTGATTCTACGTAATACATCACATTATACCTGTACACAAAACAATCGTTACAATCCAAGATAACCAACGTTAACAGAGAAAAGAAGAAAAAACACAGAAAAGAAAAAAAATCCATCAGACTTTATTAATATTTTACAGAAATCTAAACGATTAGTAGTAGTAAATGTACAGTACAATAACGCAACCAGACAGGCCTGCGACAGTACTCCGCAGTCTCTTCACCAGGTTTAGGAGAGCCTGTCGAGGGGGGTGCTTCAGTCCCACGACAAAGGCCCAGTTCATTTTGCACAGAGCTCAGACATGCTTCTTTGGGTTTTCAAATTTTGATCTTCGCCCCCATCACACTTCCTAACATTCTACCAACATAATACTCCCCGACATCTTTCCCTTTAATCGAATAAAGAAACTAGTGCCTGGAAGATATTTCCACAGTGAAGGTGGGGCAATTTTCGAGGTGAAACGTTTCCTGAACTATGGATATGCAAAACACTAAAACGATGAGCTTCGTCAAATTATCCAAAGTTGGGTAATAAGTGCCGCATTAAAGTGTAGATATGTGGAGAAGAACTAACACCATCACCACGTTTCATGGTCATAAAGTGATTTTTTCGAGGTGATAATTAAAGTTTTACGACTATTCTTGGTCCAAGCAAAACTGTTGCATGTAAGTAAATATGCGCTTATTATCCATGGCAATGGAGATCCATCTCCAATCTGAACCGAATCGCATATTCGAAAAAAAGCTACATTTATTCAGTTACGCGCAAATATAACTCCAAAAACCAGGGATCTGAGGACTGACAGGTTAATAACGCCATAGATTTATCCGCGAAGTCTCATCTACAGCGTCTAGAAGTCTTAAACGGGAAGTGGGGAACACTCTATACCGCTAGGTTTTAGCAGACAATTTGGCGAATTATATCGTTTACAGCCGCAGAATTATAAACCCAACTTTTTAAAATGCGACCGCTTACTTTACTGTGTGAATTTGAAAAGAGGAGTCAACAATATGACATGTGGGACTTTGAACAAATAGTAACAGGGCAACACCACAACAATCCATTGTTTCGCGTCAGGAGAAGTTGTACCCAAACTTTGTCGCCCCCCCCCCCTTCCCCGTACCAAATGGAAACAAACACGTAACTTAGACACGGTTCGTGTGCACATATTATCACTTTCATATCAGATGCTCACAGGACTGATGCTGAGCACTGATGCATACAGTAAGCCGTTTCTGGACGGACAACAATGCGCGCTGAATTCCATCTGCACTTAGCGCAGCATAGGCTCGCGCCCGAATTATCATCTTCCAACTTCCAACCTAACATAGACCTCGGGCTACGCTACATAACGAAGTTTTCGGTGGAGGGTTCCAGTATCAGGTTCCAACGTCACACTTACATTCTAGCCAAACATATCCTGTTGCAAGGTACAACAAGACACGTAATTTTTTTTCAGCTTCTTGGTTCATTTCTTCGACTGTAGGTAGGCTACACATTCATAGTTTGAGACACACGAATATCTTAAAATGAAATACGAATGTCGGTCAACAGATCACACGCGTCGTTGAATATCATAATGCTTCAGGACAAATTTTAGTCGCTATTTCTGACCTAGTTGTGACTGAAATCGCAGCCAGATGCTGTAAAATTGTTATTGTGAAAACCGCAACTGTGATTTGTAGTAGATACGTTATATGTTGTCCACCTCTAGGGCGAAAAGTGTTATAATAATGAAGAAGATACTGAATGCACATTTCTTGATCCAGATGTTCATAAAGCTAAAATTAGGGCAACCTAAGTCCACCCATTATTCCTCTTATCTTTGACAATGTGAGCTTTAAGAAAAGACATTTTCTCTGCATAACCATTCGAGTTGGAGCAGCGAAATTTTTATGGATAACCGCTAATTTTATGCATGACAACATTGGAAGATATTACAATGAAATAAATTCCCCTACCTGCATACAGGCGCTGATGTAAGTCAACGGTACAGTTGAAAATGTATGCCCCGAGCGGGGCTCGAACCCGATATCTCCCACTTACATAGCAGACCTCTATCCACCTGAGCCACCGAGAACACAGAGGGTAGTGTGACTGCAGGAACTTATCTCTAGCACGCCTCCTATGAGACCCACATTCGCAACTTCTTGTCTCGCACTATATTCATAGTGCCCCTGCCCGTCATACTCATTACTCGCAGCTTTACTGCCGATTCCCGTAAGAGTTCAGAAACTGTATGTGCATCCGCACAGAAGAAGATGGTCAAATGGCCGGTGGACCATCTTCAACAATGTACTACTCATCTTAAACAAGTGCGACATTTGAACGGAGAGACCCTATCAACTACGAAGAACAATCTCTTCATCATTTTCAGTTACTATTGTGTTTTTCGGTCTTATACGTACTGCATTCTTTAAAAAAAAGTTTTTCGCCAGGTGCGTTTTGCTTCTATATACAAAGCATCCTCTGCATTCACTGGTGTCCTTTCCCCTCGTTTACTTGTTTTGAAGTCCACCGCTTTTCTCCTGCGTTGTTACGAAAGTTACAGTCGAAGAAACGTGGTTGCGCATTAACCTTTGACAATTTACTGAGCTTTCACAATCTTTATTTTTCTTTCGTAACATTTGTGTATTTTACACTTCAGTTTTGAAAACTTTACAAAAGTTGTTTTGATAGAACTGTAGTCTCACCGGTTTCACAATCAGCACTTACGTAAACATGGTTTGTTTTTCCGGCTCCAGCCTCTGCTAGCAACCAAGGAAAATACATTGGGTTTTATAACATGTAAACAAAAGGAAAAAAACACAAACGGCCTCAGAAGAGGCTTCACAAATATATGAGAAATACTTCTGGTGCAATTTTTTTTTAAATTAGAGTAAACTTAAGACGGAAAAATAATAAATCTAAATTTTTAATTAAAAGCAAAATGTATCTGGTAAGAAACTCCTTAAGACAGAAAAAACAATACTAATTGATAGATAACACTTGCTGCGAAAGATGGGCATACATACAAACATATTACATGACGTCAATCCGGCTGAGGCGGCCGAGTGGTTCAAGGCGCTTCAGTCCGGAACCGCGCGACTGCTACGGTCGCAGGCTGGAGTCCTGCCTCGGGCATGGTGTGTGTGATGTCCTTAGGTTAGTTAGGTTTAAGTAGTTCTAAGTGGACTGATGACCTCAGATGTTAAGTCCCATAGTGCTCAGAGCCATTTGAACCATTTGAACATGACGTCACATACCGGTCCACAAGTTTTTTTTTTTGGTTGGGGGGGGGGGGGGGGGAGGGACAGTAGGCAGCCGGAATAGACTTCCAAGGCGTAAAGCATTGTGGTCAACAATTATGAGTGAGCCGCGGCTTATAATGCAAAATGAAAGCAGACGGAAAAGGTGGAAAAGGGAGGGGCTATAGAGATCTATAGTCTACCATTGGTAAGTTTCGAAATTTTTACGTAATTTTTGTAGTAGACAGAGACTTTAAACCGCACTTGATAGGTGTTGAATATTAACTAAAATTGGATAAATCTAGTAAAGCAAAATTTTCCGAAATTTATTTATACAGGGTGTTCCAGGGGGAACACCAACTCATTATGTTTAAAGTATATTTTCATAAACTCCATCCCCAGCTTCAACGCTCTTTCCAATTCTCGTTTCAGAACGAAGTGTAGCTGTTCAGAGGTCGTGTTAGCCCTCTTTTATGAGGACAACACTGTCTGTAATTCAAACGATCAATTCGTTTCTTTAGTTCTTCATGTAGACACCGACTTTCAACCATCACCATGGCAAAAACCTAAGTAAGTAAGGTCTATGGAATCTTGCTGAGCAAGAAACGTGAGCATTTCTGCTGATCTGTTGGGAGAGGTATATTAGGCTTACATGTGTCACCTGGAAACTAGAATGTGCAGTAGCCTTTTCGGAGTTGAGGAAACTGCCCATCCTTTTGGCCAAATAGTTCTGGGAGCGCGTCTTCAAAAACTTCCAGATAAAGGAACCACATAAGACGATGCGTTAATGCAATACGGCCAATCAAAACACACCACACATTTCAGAAAATCGTTCTTCGAAATGTGTCTCCAGAAAGTCATTTGCGTTTTCGTCGACCACCGACGTGATTTACGGATGTTATTTATACAGACACGAGTGAAAATGACTTCATCAGTAAAGAGTATTAACGGGATTACTTGGCGATTTGCAATTATCCAACAACAAAATTCCATTCATTTACCTTCATCTCTTTCTCCTTTCACCTCTATGTCCCTTTTTATTCCTTCTTGAATATGCTGAATCCACTGCAAATGGTAAGGATAGAGGCCACGCATATGTTATGTCAGCCAGTTGTATCTCTGTAATTAATAACAACTGGACGCGTCTTGTATAAAATGTTATAGTCGAAATAATCTAGTACTATTCCCAAAATACTTAACGATCCTCGTAAAATACCATGTTATCAAACGCATTTCGATTCGCCCATTCGGAGAGCTCCATGCCACACGAGGTATTTTGGTAAACATCGAAAAATACTATTTCAGTTGGCTCAAAAGTTATTCAGGTACGGCGCGATAAGTTGAAGATCCCCCCCCCCCCCCCCCCCCGGTGGTATAATTTAACTCATTCAAACAAATAAAGAAAATAAAAAACAAATTTGGTCCTAAAAAGCTAAAAACTGATTTCTGATGCGCTTAGAGACATTTTAGGCGATTTTTGCGGGCGATTTATATTAGTATACAATTTTTCATCATAGCGGGAAGCTGTGCATTGCAGTGACTGCCTAGGGACTAAGTCGCAACTTCGGACCTTAAAATCAGATCCCAAACATCGTAAATTAGAATGTTAAAGGGCACATGAGATTAACATCTTTGTCCGAGAAACGGTCCAATCTCACAGAACTTAATGCCCCTGCTTCTAGCGCTCTAGGAAGACCCATTTGTTTTATTCGGGTTGATGGACGATCTAAATTGTTCACCGCTTCCTCTTCTCCAACGATGAAGTCCGAGCAACGCATTTTTTTATCATCAGACAGAGATTCGTAACAGCTATAAAGTGTCGTATTCTACTGCCTCACTGCAGTTCGGACTTGTCTGCTCGTATTGATAATTACAGTGTGACCGTTCCACACACGGCGGCTCAGCGTGAAGTGTGTTACAAAAAAAAAAAAATCACCAATCTCATTAACTGTGTACTAAAGATAATGTAACATCGCCCCAGTTTTGATGAGTGATGGCGCTTGTCGGGCGATCATCAGCAAGATTTTGCTGCATGCAAATAAAACATCCATCACATGTGACATGTTTGACAACACAGCAATTATCAGACAGGTGCGATATATACAGTCAATGAACAGTACAGCAATCAGCGGACCGCGGTAAAGACCGTAAGCCACAAGCGTGTCGCCATAAGTGGGAAACTTGGTTGTGCAGAACAGTAGGTCCGGCAGGGCAGCGCTTTGTACTAGGTCTGTGTCTCATGATGTTCAGCCTCGGTGAAAGCTTCAAGCGCGTACACCTTGTAAAACAGTTTTCAGTCACCAGTATCTTCAGTAGGACTTTTACATACGTACACCCGTTCGGCCTATACTTGAGTATTGCTCATCAGTGTGCGATCCGTACCAGGTCGGCTTGACAGAGGAGATAGAGAAGATTCAAAGAAGAGCGGCGCGTTTCGTCACAGGGTTATTTGGTAAGCGTGATAGCGTTACGGAGATGTTTAGCAAACTCAAGTGGCAGACACTCTGTAAGGTGTCAGGCAATTCCAACACCTTCCATGAAAACCCTGACATGATAAGCAAATCCAGCAGTATGTCACATAGCTCCGAATAAATCGCGACATTAAATTAACCAAAGTAATACGATCAACGAGTGAGCAAATGGAATACCACAGACTAACACAAGAATGCCTAAATGCATGTCATATCTTCCTACCGTGAAACAGACGCAGTTCCGAGGGGACAAACGAGAACAGAAGCCGAGAGCAGAACCGTGTTAAGCTAGAAGGCCCTACGATAAGGGACGGACACCCACGTCGCCAGCCAACCGCCAAGACCACCCCCAGCCCATGTTAAAAAATAGAGCCCTCCAGAAGAACAGTATAGATCTTACGATAACACTAAAAGGGCCTCCCAGCTGCAAGTTTTAGCGTGAGACTTTTTCGCGTCTCTGTTACGTTGCAAACGTAAAAACATTGCCCCACCACGAAAAGTATAACATTTCTCATTGGATAGACAGAATTTTTATAGGCAGAGCTTAAGGTTAACATTGAGACCCTGACTGGTCAGTTGAAAACACAGCCAGATAGCTTTTTTTAAAACAACTTCAGTAAATTGTAGTAAGGGGAAGTTAGGAGAGAGTTGCTTCCGAGACGGCGAGATGTGTGGAACTGCGCTGCCCACTGCCCCCTGACACTGCCTAACCAACGACAAGGTAATGAACGCACGTGATGTCGCATAACAGCGCATAAAGCTTCACTCAGAACTGCAGGAGTCTCACCTATTACACCCCCTTTTTATGTAATACTAGTGCCGATCGTCAATTAAATCTCATGGTGTTCACATTTGCTACTTGAAGTAAAAATCTGAAACGCGATAATTTTTCTGTTATATAATTATTGAGAAGCCACATAAGCCTCTGTAATTTACGACAAGTTAGATAAGTAATTAAAGATAATTGAGGGTCACTGTAGACCATTTTGATATTTTTCTCTTTTGTGAAACTTAATTTAAGCCTAGATTATAGATGTGATATGGCATCGGTCATCCTTCGATCCATTGTAGAACTTGGATACCCATTCAGGGAATATTCGTTCACATTTTTGTTGAACGCAGTTGGTTTTATCATCCTGTGTTAAAACATTTCCTTTTATCAATAGTGCAATTTATAAACAATGTTTTGTGAGTAGAATAAAATTTTCAATGGTAAACTTAACCGCTTTTTGGACTTTATTTTACCAGCTAACTAAAAATAGGAAAGCCTTGAACCCCTTCCACTAAATTTAGTTAGTATTAATATTCTTCTACAGGTGTAAATAGGAAAGAAATTGGCAATGTGCACCGAATTTTGAGATCGAACCGCCGACACGACGTAACAATGACCGACATGCTACTCGCCGACACGATGATTTTGACTATAAGCTGTTCATTACTACATGTAAATTCAAAACGTTTAAGAATTCTGCCAACGACATTCATCCACAAGCGTGGCTCCATCAACTCTCTCATTGTTTTCCTCCCAACTGGTCATTGGAGCACAAGTTAGAATTTATGTGTCTACTTGGAGAATGAACCAGCTGTAAGAATGCAATCGGTCATTCACGATTGTCACAGTGAAGGAGAATTTTACCATGCGTTCCTCTCAGCATATTGGTCACAAGCTACACAAGACCGAGTAAAACATAGCATCATGATGATGAAACACTTTGAACAATCTGAATTTTCCAGTCTTGTCAAAAATTTTGAAGACATGTTGCACAAGAATCAGTACCTGTCAAACCCATACAGCCCCTCAGAACTCATCCGCATTTGCTTAATCAAATTACCTGAACATTTACGGCATATTATTTTGGCAGTACGTTGCAAAGACGACATTGAAGCTTTACAGGGACTCTTACAAGAATTAGAAATTGACACAGACAGTCGCGGGATGTGAAAACAGGAAAACAATCATTACAGATCACATCTGTCACAATTCCATGATGATAGAAACAATAACTGGACACGACAAGCCTATTCTTACAACGTAAATCGTGACCAAAACAGACACCACCCGTATGACAACCACTGGCAGAGTAATAGTTAAAGAGAAAAATCGCATTTCCGTAGTAATGAATATGACAGAGACAATCATAGAAACAGACAATTTGGCAACCAGAACTATTATTATCACGGGAGACAGAATAACGTGAGACGCAATGGTCCAGCGCGCAGTTACGATTCAGGGAGAAATTCTCCACCACTTAACCGACAAGAAAGAAACTACAGGAACTACCGACATGACGACAGACGATATGATCGTAACGACAGACCTGAACTGCATCAGAACTGGCGGGATTTAAACAGAGCAGTGCACTCTCATCACGGTGAATTTGTAGAAGTTAGGTCTCCTAATCCCAATAACAACGCGCGCCAACAAAGGAACAGACAATGACACGCACCGCTGGCTGCCGCGTGCGCCGGCTGGCTCAGAGAAAAATAACATAGACGCTAACCTTGAGAAAAATTTTAGCACTCCTCACCGACGTATACCACATGATAATTGCGTTGAAGTTGAAACTCTGCGTACTAGGAAGAGTAAAGGTTTACACCACATTTCACATGTAAAACCATTTATTGACAGATAATCTGCTTTTTAACTTAGTCTTTGCAATTTTCACTTCATGCAACTTGTACAATTTGTCACACTGAGAAACTGTTAACATGCAACAATGTTTTGAAGTTCAATATCCACTCAAGAACCAAGAGAACTTATTTAAACAGAAATTACGACTGCATTGTTATTGCAAACAGACGACACAATGTTACTGTGTGTGTACATTCTTGCTTGTTAGTTGCACGATTACGTAACGACTATAAGGCTCACATACTTAGAACATTTACCAGTACTGCTAATGAGATTTTAATGCAACATTTTGGTGTACTTGAAAATACATTCTGAATTAAAGTACTTTCTGGGAGATACCAGATGACACAGTGGTTAGTTAATGTGACAGCTACACGATTATATCACAACGTTACTAATGTATGACACAATTTACATTGTTGCTTTTGCGGCGTATCTGTTTTATATCTGCACAGTTTTTTCTGAATTCTTCTGGAAAGCAAAACATGTTTTAGTAGTAACTTTTGTGGTATAGCTACAAGGAGTCAGCCTTTTCTGTAGCACAACAATACGTTACAGCACAGTACTTTCTTCATCACGGAAATAAGCGTAATAAGTAAGATAGCTATACGCAAAGCATTTCACTTTTGTTTATCATGAGGTAAGTACATTGACTTCTGCAGAACTTAGCTTTCGGAGGAAAATAACTACGACACTTCCACAGAGATTATCTTACAACAAGATGCACATTTAGCGCTACAGGACACGCATTTCTGTGATTAGTTTTGTACTTAAAACTTTTATTTTTAAAGAGTTTTGAATTACAAAGCAGGTTTTCCATGATACATTTCATTCCATTGCTGTAATCTGTAACACCTGAGGGTATAATTACAATAATCCTCAGGGGGGTACACGCTTACTTTGTGTACCATGTGTGTGGCAAGCACAAGGAGCCATAGCTAATATGGTATTTGCTTATACGACTTGACACATCGTACCATATTTCTCTGATCATTTAACTGAGAGATAAACTTTTTTACTACGTCAGTGACACATGTTTACGGAATTACAGAGTTGGATTACTTCACACTTACGAAATTGTATTTTGTCTGTTTTTTGTGAACTGTTCATATTTTTTCAGACCCATTGTGATATTATGAAAGCTTTGAATGATATATTCGGTATGAGATCATGATTTTTAAAGTATGTTTGAGGTAGATGACACTACTGCAATGAGCAGAGAATTTTCTTTAGGTTTTGAAATTATTGTGGAAAGCTACGACGTTTTTGAGATTTGACTGAGGTCTTATGATGTTATTTTTACGATGACGATGTGTATTATGCTGTTGCGGTATGTTTATGATCAATAAGCTGATGCTATATGAGGAATCTGATTATGCTATGTAGTTATTATGATGAAATATTGAAGACGTGTTGATGAATATGAATATGTATATTTGTAATAAGGTAAGGAATAATGAGTAGTGGTTAGGGACTCTGGTTTGTGGAAAAGGATGTTGGAAACCAAGAATCGTACTTTAAGAGTTATGAAATGTGTGTAAATGTGCGAATGTATCACAATGCCGGCAAAAATTTTTTGGAAACTGCTGTCGTAAATATTTCTGTAATAAAGTTAAGTGACCACCTGCAGGTAATGCATCGTGGGCACCCAGCTGTGTCAGACGCCGGGAGAACAAGTCATTAGTGAGTGCCTTGTCAGAAGCACAGGTAGAAAAAAAGAAAAGGGAGGCCAGTAACCTCGCCATTGACATTCCGTGAGAGAAAGCATCGTACATACGACACGCTCATTACTTGGAAAGATACTTACATCTGCACACCTGATTATGACAAGCGTCTTTCTACGAGAGTTGAGAGAATTTCTACTAACTTATGAAATGTCACATGACTATTGACTGATATTTTTATGCTTTGCTTTTCATAGTTGCTTATTTCATTTGATATCTAGTTTCCAGCTGTGTTGCAGCATTGGTTTTATAAAATAAAATAAAATGCATTTGCTAATGTGAACACTTTCTGTCAACAGATCTATTAAATAATAATTTTGTGATCCACGTTCTTCAAAAAAAGAGCACTTGGAAAGGAAAGAACAATAAGAAGGGACTAGTAACAGTAACTGCATACACAATATTCTTTTCAAGTACATGGTAATATTTTTTTTTACAATAAGTTGTTGTGGTGCACCACCTTAATTACATAGACATTAAGATGTGAATAGACATGTCCCTTTTCTGCATTGTTGTTTTTACTGTAATATTTTTTCTGCTTGAGCTATGTCATGTTTAGGTATAAGTTACTACTGTTTGCCAGGCATAGTGTTACTGAATTTGACTTTGTGTTACTCTTCTAAGCTAGTTTTACTACTGTTTTATTTTTCTTGTTTGCTGCACAGTGCCTTATATTAGTTGTAGTACTGCAATTGCTTTGCCTATTTAAAATTTTTGTCCTTGATGTTCGTGTTAATTGTTTTGTGCTGCTGCATTGCCTCGTCCCTTAGTTTAGCATCTGAGCTCAGTAGATTTAAGTTAGCTTAAGAGGAGGTAGACTATAAGAGAGTGAGTTGCGATGAATTGGAAGAAATGCATTGAGAAGTTATACGAAAAATGTACAGAAAGCAGGTATAGGTAGGATTTTCTTGGAAATAAATGATGAGGTATGATAATGGAAAATAAATAATGAGGTAAGAAATATGTGACCACATAAATACAGAAAGTATGCTCGGATAGGATGTTTTGGTGGAAACAAATGTCGAAATAAGACGAAAGATCTATGGAATGAAGTTTTAGGTTGGACTGCAGTATCAAATGTTACACTGAAAACGAACCCTGTCCTTTCCTTTTGTGTTCTCCCACTATGTGTTTGTGTACCCTTGTGTATTTGTGTTTTTCCTGTCTTTGTGGGTTTAGCTGATGAGAGCTATGTTGTAGAATTTTTCTAATACTATGTTATTTACTTTGTAAAGATGTTTAGACATTATTTATTCTGTTTTGTTTTAATGCTCATGTGTAAAGTTGATGTTTCAAAAGTTATTCTGACCTTTTATGTATGAACTTATGTTATGATTCCTGTAACAGTGATGTATATGTTATTTCTATTCTTTTGTAAAGCCTGTATTACTACAAATGTTATCTGTATTATTATGTTTTTAATGATGAATTTTGTATCTTTGTAATTGTATTCTTATGTTATAAAATTGTAATTGATACCAGTTCATCATATTATTAACTTGTTAGTTACATTTCACCTCACACTTTTCTGTTGGTCATAGTATATGGTCAATATGTGAGAAGTTGGGACTGTTAGTGTTTGCACGTGTGTTACTAATTCAGCAAGGGACTGGATAACAGCATTGCTGGTTCTAAGGACAATTCCAAAAACTTGGTGAATGGACAAGTGGTGGTTTATGGACTTGCTATATTAACTGCAAGACTCTTCAATGGTGATTGTGCACCCGCATAGTCACAACAGATGGCTGCTGGCCATCTCTACAAGGACTACAGTGGGTCTGCATCTCTGATGACCCACCAATACCATTATTCCTACAAGGACTGCAGTGGGTCTGCACCTCTGGTGGCCCACCAATACCACAATCTCTACCAGGACTACAGTGGGCCTGTCCACAATTTCTACAAGGACTGCAGTGGGTCTGCACCTCTGGTGGCCCACCAATACCATACACTCTACCAGGACTCCAGTGGGTCTGCTCTGTGATGACCTACCTAACAATCTTCTTCAAACGTCGAATGACTCTGCTGTGGGTTTGCTCTGTTGTGGCCCATTACCTGTCAGCATGTCAAGAGTCAGCACTGTCTTTCAGTTGGAAGGACAACACTACTTCTTCAAGACTGCATGGAAATCCACTACTTCCGTGTGCATTGTCTTTTACTGCTCAGACTTTGAACAAAAAAAAAAAAAAAAAACACTTAAATTTTACTGTGATGAACAATCTGGACTGTCTTTATGGACTGTGAGAAAATTTCAGCTTTTGATCAACATTGTATAAATAAATGTGTGCATTTGATATCTTTGTTATTGTAATTATGAAAATTTTTTTCAAATCATTATTGGCCACTGCCCAAAACAATTTGTAAAATTTT
The DNA here is from genome assembly GCF_023864275.1 of Schistocerca cancellata. Lineage (NCBI taxonomy): Eukaryota > Metazoa > Arthropoda > Insecta > Orthoptera > Acrididae > Schistocerca > Schistocerca cancellata. The sequence goes on from NC_064630.1 coordinate 205,094,212, forward strand.
TTGTGGGGAGCATGGGGGCTATGTAAGTAGGCTATTTATGTTTTCTTTATGTAAGTAGGCTGTTTATGTTTTCATTATGTAAGTAGGCTGTTTATGTTTTCTTATTGGCAACGTTACGTAGCGCTCTGTATGAAAATCACTGGCTGTGCTGTGTGCAGTCTGTGGCTAGTTTGCATTGTTGTCTGCCATTGTAGTGTTTGGCAGCGGCAGCTGGATGTGAACAGCGCGTAGCGTTGCGCAGTTGGAGGTGAGCCGCCAGCAGTGGTGGATGTGGGAAATGAGATGGCGGATTTTTGAGTACAGAATGGATATTATGAACTGCTATGTATATTATGCTTTTTCAACACTATTAAGGTAAATACATTGTTTGTTCTCTATTAAAATCTTTCATTTGCTAACTATGCCTATCAGTAGTTAGTGCCTTCTGTAGTTTGAATCTTTTATTTAGCTGGCAGTAGTGGCGCTCGCTGTATTGCAGTAGTTCGAGTAACGAAGATTTTTGTGAGGTAAGTGATTTGTGAAAGGTATAGGTTAATGTTAGTCAGGGCCATTCTTTTGTAGGGATTTTTGAAAGTCAGATTGCGTTGCGCTAAAAAATATTGTGTGTCGGTTTAAGCACTGTCGTGTATAATTTTTCTAAGGGGACGTTACACAGGGAGTGCAGTGAAGCTGATGCTGAAATCATTAAGTATTTGGTTATATCATCGCTAGTCTCACTGAACTCTTCTGAACTCTACATGTCATGTGTGGTCTGGCGTCTCCTTACCAGCAACAGGTCCCAGGTTCAAACTAGTCAATTCCCTAAAAAACACGCTCAGATCGTCGTTGTGCGAAAGTGGTAGGGAGACACTACTTAGAACAAACAGACACCATGCAGAATGTTAGAGAATGGCGACCCTGCCAGGATGGTAAAATACCATGATTGAAGGTCGACCACATGCCAAACTAGTTCAGAAAAATATCCTGTTAAAAAATTTTCGTAATAACATTTTTTTTGAAAGGCATAAATAGTTGAAACAGTAGCTGCAGCGATAGATAGTAAGAGAGTATTCAATAGAAAGTGAGACATTCTATCAGAGACAATAGCATAATTAAGTTATGAATTGTAATATTGTTTGAATTAAGTTTTCTCTCCAATGCAAGCGCACAGGTGGCGGATACATCGATGACAAGTTGCTTCTGACCCAACAAGTAAGTGAATGGATTGTCAGTCTTGGGTATAATAAGTGTCAAGTCGTGTGAACAAAAAGTTTATGAAACGAGTGAGATCGTATGAGCGCGTGAAACGTCCCCTTAGAACAATTATACACGACTGTGCTTAACCTGACACACAATATTATTTAGCGCAACGCAATCTGACTATCAAAGATCCCTGCAAAAGAATGGCCTTGAGTAACATTAAACTATACCTTTCACACATCACTTACCTCACAAAAATCTCCGTTTCTCGAACTACTGCAATACGGCGAGCGCCACTACTGCCAGCTAAATAAAAGATTCAAACTACTGAAGGCACTAACTACTGATAGGGATAGTTAGCAAATGAAAGATATTAATAGAGAACAAACACTGTATTTACCTTAATATCATCACAAGTCATAATATATGTAATTTCAAAACTCCGCCATCTTGCTCCTCACATCCACCACTGCTGGCGGCTCACCTCTAACTGCGCAACGCTACGCGCTGTTCACATCCAGCTATAGCAGTTCATGACAACAATGGCAGACAACAATGCAAACTAGCCACATACTGCACACAGCACAGCCAGTGATTTTCATATAGATCGCTACGTGGCATTACCCATATAAAAATCTAAACAGCCTACTTACATAGCCCCTATGCTCCCCACAAAAAATTTTACAAATGGTGTTGGGCACTGGCCAATACAGATTTGAAAAAAATTTTCATAATTACAATCACAAAGATATCAAATGCACACACTTATTAATACAATGTTGGTCAACAGCTAAAATTTTCTCACAGTCAATAAAGACAGTCCTGATCATTCATCAGAGTAAAACTGCCATATCTTTTCTCAAAGTCTGAGCAGTAAAAAACGATGCACACGGAAGTAGTGGATTTCCATGCAGTCTTGAAGAAGTAGTGTTGTCCTTCCAACTCAAAGACAGTGCTGACTCTTGACATGCTGACAGGTAATGGGCCACAACAAAGCAAACCCACAGCAGAGTCATTCGATGTTTTGAAGAAGATTGTTAGGTAGGTCATCACAGAGCCGACCCATTGCAGTCCTGGTAGAGAGTATTGGTGGGCCACCAGAGGTGCAGACCTACTGTAGTCCTTGTAGAGATTGTGGACAGGCCCACTGTAGTCCTGGTAGAGATTGTGGTATTGGTGGGTCATCAAAGAGTAGACCCACTGTAGTCGTGGTAGAGATGGCCAGCAGCCATCTGCTGCGACTGTGCAGGTGGACAATCACCATCAAAGAGTGTTGCAGAGAAGATAGCAAGTCCATAAACCACCACTTGTGCACTCACAAAGTTTTAGGAATTGTCCTTAGAACCAGCAATGCTGTTATCCAGTCCCTTGCTGAATTATTAACACACGTGCAAACATTAACAGTCCGTACTTCTCACAAATTGTCCATATACTATGACCAACAGAAACGTGTGCAGTGAAATGTATCTTACAAGTTACTAATATGATGAACTGGTGTCAATTACCATTTTATAACATGAGAATACAATTACAAAGGTACAAAATACATCATTAAAGAACATAACAATACAGATAACATTTGTAGTACAGGCTTTACAACAGAATAGAAATAACATATACATCAGTGTTACAGGAATTATAACATGAGTACATACATAAAAGAACTTTTGAAACATCAACTTCACACATGAGCATTAAAACAAAACAGAATAAATAATGTCTAAGCATATTTACAAGGTAAATAACATATTATTAATGCCAATTATATTTGAGGAGAACAGTATTCCTCATCATAGTGAATGTAGCTTAATATTAAAAGAAGAAAAAAAATCTATGAAACTACACAGAGACAGGAAGAAAACAAATACACAAGGGTACACAAACATATAGCGGAATAACACAAAAGGAAAGGACAGGGTTTGTTTTACTGCAGTATTTTGCATGGAGATCTCCCTTCGTTCATCATTATTCCCAAAAGTCCTATTTAAGCTTGCTTTCTGTATTCTGTTCACATCCTCTGTCAAAAATAGTTTTTCGCCACTGTACAGTATCCTTTTTTTCTGCCCAAACCATTTTCATATAGCTTCTCAATGCATTTCTTCCAATTTATCGCAACTCGTTCTCTTATATAGTCTACCCCCTCTTAAGCTAACTTAAATCTACTGAGCTCAGATATATATACCAAAGGACGAGGCAATGCAGCATCACATAAAACAGTTAATATAAACAGCAATGGAAAAAAAAACGCAGATTTGCGAAGCAAGCAGCATTAAGAAATTAGAAAGTGAAATTCAATAACACTATGCCTGGCAAACAGCAGCAACTTATACCTAAACATGACATAGCTCAAGCAGAAAAAATATTACAATAAAAACAACAATGCAGACAAGGGAAATGTCTATTCACATCTTAATGTCTATGTAATTAAAGTGGTGCACCATAACAACTGATTGTAAAAAAATATTACCATGTACTTGAAAAGAAAATTATTTGTTACTGTTACTAGTTCCTTCTTATTGTTCTTTCCTTTCCAAGTGCTCCTTTTTTAAAGAATGTGGATCATAAAATAATTATTTAATAGATCTGTTGACAGAAAGTGTTCACATTAGCAAATGCATTTTATTTTATAAAAGCAATGCTGCAACACAGCTGCAAACCAGAAATCAAATGAAATAAGCAATTACGCAAACCAAAGCATAAAAATATCATTCAATAGTCATGTGGCATTTAGTAAGTCAGTAGCACTCAACTCTCGGAGAAAGACACTTGTCATAATCAGGTGTGCAAATGTACGAATATTTTCCATCAATTCATAAGCATTTCAGTAATTAGCACAAAGTGCGAGTAATCATATGTTTTTAAGTGACGAGGGTGTCGCATTAGCGATGAAAGGCACACCCTAATGGCTTGTTCTCCAGGTGTTTGACACAGCTGTGTGTCCACAACGCATTACAAAAATCATATGTTTTCAAGTAACGAGCGTGTCGCATTAGCGATGCCCTCTACAAAGGAATGTCATTAGCGGGGGTATAGGCTTCCAGAAAGGCACACCCTAATGGCTAGTTCTCCAGGTGTCTGACACAGCTGTGTGCCGACGACGCACGTGCTGGTGGTCACTTAACTTTCTTACGGAAATATTTACGACAGCAGTTTCCGCTACAGTGACAGTCTCGTATACAAAATATTTCACAGGTCAAAAATTTGCGTTGCAAATGTGTAGAAACAAAATCCTATGAATATAACATTGTCCAAAAAATTTTCGCCGGCATTGTGATACATTTACGCATTTACACACATTTCATAACTCTTTAAAGTACGATTCTTGGTTTCCAACATCCTTTTTCACAAGTTCGCGTCCCTAACTTCTATTCATTACACCTTACCTTATTCGCCGACACTTTTTCCATTTTTCATCATGACAGATACATAGCATAATCAAATAACTCATATAGCATCAGCCTATTAATCATAAACATACCTCAGCAGCATAATACACATCGTCGTCGTAATAATAACATCATAACACCTCAGTCAAATCTCAAAAAGGTCGTAGCTTTCTGCAATAATTTCAAAACCTAAAGAAAATTCTCTGCTCATTTCAGTAGTGTCATCTACCTCAAACGTACTTTAAAAATCGTGATCCCATAGAAAATACATCATTCAAAGCTCTCATAGTATCACAATGGGTCCAAAAAAATTAAACAGTTCACAAAGTACAGACAAAATACAATTTCATAAGTGTGAAGTTACCCAACGGTGTAATTACGTAAACATGTGTCACTGACGTAGTAAAAAGGCTTGTCTCTCTCAGTTAAATGATCAGATAGCTGTGTAATTTGTGTTAGAGAAATATGGTACCGATGTGTAAAGTTGTATAAGCAAATACCATATTAGCTAGGGCTCCTTGTGCTTGCCAAACACATGATACACAAAGCAGGCGTGTACCCCCCTGAGGATTATTGTAATTATACCCTCAGGTGTTACAGATTACAGCAATGGAATGAAATGTATCACGAAAAACTTTCTTTGTAATTCAAAACTCTTTAAAAATAAATGTTTTAAGTACAAAATTAATCACTCAAATACGTGTCCTGTAGCGCTAAATGTGCGTCTTGCTGTAAGATAATCTCTGGGAAGTGTCGTAGTTATCGTCCTCCAAAAGCTAAGTTCAGCAGAAGCCAATGTACTTACCTCATGATAAACAAAAGTGAAATGCTTTGCGTATAGATAACTTAGTTATTACGCTTATTGCCGTGATGAGGAAAGTACTGTGCTGTAACGTATTGTTGTGCTACGAAAGAGGCTGTCTCATTGTAGCTATACCACAAAAGTTACTACTAAAACATGTTTTGCTTTCCAGAAGGATTCAGAAAAAACTGTGCAGATATAAAACAGATACACCGCAAAAGCAACATTGTAAATTGTCACTCATTAGTAACGTCGTGATATAATCGTGTAGCTGTCACACAAACCAACCACTGTGTCATCTGGCATTTCACAGAAAGCACCTCAAATCCAGAATACACTCGTAAGCAAACCAAAATGTTGCATGTTAACAGTTTCTTAAGTCTGACAAATTGTACAAGTAGCGTGAAGTGAAAATTGCAAAGACTAAGTTAAAAGGCAGATTATCTGTCAATAAATGGTTTTACATGTGAAATGTGGTGTAAACCTTTACTCTTCCTAGTACGCAGAGTTTCAACTTCAACGCAATTATCATGTGGTATACGTCGGATTCTGTAAGGTCCATTGTAAACTAGAAAGAATTTGTGACTCAAGTGTTTCTTCTTATGTGACAATGAATGAGCTTTAATGAGAACTTTCTGACCAATACATAATTTCTTTGCATTTGCTTTACCGTTTAGTTTTCTCCTTTTGTCTGCTGCAGATTTTATATTTTTAAGAGCGAAATCAATTATGTCTTTGTGTCGAAGTTTACGTGTATTCGGGAAAGGTACAAGCTCTCTGATTCTGTTCGGAGGTTCTACATTCTTCAGTACAAGAGTAGGTGGTAAAGCAGTGGAATCATGAGGCATTTCATTCAGCACATTTTGAAATAAGTGTAAATATCTGTCCCAATGCTGATGCTTTCTGTGACAATAAAGTCTGCAAAGCTTATTGATTTCTTTCATAATCCGTTCAGACGGGTTACAATGAGGTGAATACAATGAAATAAAAACAGGTTTGATTTTATGATTCCGAAGCATGTGTGACCAAACAGCAGATCTGAATTGCAGTCCGTTATCTGAAATGACTTTACTAACGTGTCCAACTTCACGTATGAAATTTTTAACAAAGGCGTTGGATACAGACCGTCCAGTGGCTTTACGTAACGGAGTTAAAGAAACAAATTTTGAAGTAAGTTCAACAGCGACTAGAACGTACGCAAATCCATTACATGTTCTGACAAGCGGTCCCAAGAGATCAACAGCAGCAAATTCTTTTAATTTAGAAGGAATGATAGGAAACAGCGGAGCACGATGGGAGACAGTAGATGGTTTCGCCTTTTGACAAAGTTTACAAATAGACAAGACTCTTCGAATTCTCTTTTCCATATTGTTAAAATAACAAGTCGTTCGAAGAATATGATAACATTTTCGTGGACCAAAATGTGCGTAGCTGAAATGAATGTACCAAATGAGCTTATTAACAAAATCGTCTGGAATGCAAAGTACCCATAGCTTGTCATCAACAGTGCAGCGTTTGAAGAGTATGTTGTTTCTAACCAGGTAATAATGCCGAATCTGAGTGTGTGTCTTTTCATGCCATTTACTTTTGATGTCTTTCCAAATCGGATCTTTATCTTGTTCATGAGCAATGTCCTTTAAAGATGTGGTGATGAAGTTTTCAAAGGCGACTTTCTGAATGTAAAGAATACTGAAATTTTTCTCGAGGTTGCCTTCTGTGTTACTTTTCTCAAGCCCAGCCGGTGCGCGTGACAGCGCGTCCGCAACAATGTTCTCCTTGCCGGGAATGTAGACTATTGTGAAGCGGAATTCTTGCAGAAACAATGCCCAACGTTTTAGCCTGTCATGATTTAATTTTGAAGACATAAGAAATTGTAATGCACGATGATCACTGTATACTTTTACGTGCTTACCAGAAAGAAAGAAACGGAATTTGTTAAATGCCCAAACGATAGCTAAAGCTTCTAATTCAGTAACGGAATATTTTTTTTCAGATTTTGTTAGCACTCGGCTAGCAAAAGCAATGGTTTTCTGAATGGTAGTGTCATTTTCTATGGCTTCTTGAAATAAATGGGCACAAAGACCGACTTTAGAAGAATCCGTGCTAAGGCAGAAATCTTGTGACAGATCTGGATGAGCTAGTATTGGCGCGTGAAGTAACGCTTCTTTCAAAGAATTGAATTCCAACTGTGCTTGTTCGTCCCAGTTCCAAATAGTATTTATTCCAGTGAGAGAACAAAGTTTTGGTGTAACAAGAATTTGCATATTCAGAAAACGACGGTAAAAATTTATGAGACCTAGAAAACTGCGGACTTGTCTTTTTGTGGATGGAACTGGAATGGCTCTGATTGCTTCTAACTTATCAGGATCCGGCTGAATGCCTTCAGAAGAAATAATATGTCCCAAAAACTTCACCTTTGACCTACCGAATTCAGACTTTTCCAAGTTAACTGTAATTCCAGATTCTGCAAAAATACGTAACAAACTGTTGAGGATGCGGTTATGTTGTTCCCATGAAGCTTCTGCTATTAGAATATCGTCCACATATAAGGTGATGTGACGTTTTAAGAACTCAGGTAATATGGAATTTAACCCGTGAATGAATGCTGCCGAAGAAATGTTCAAACCAAAAGGAAGTTTCCGAAACTGATAACAAACGCCGAAACAACGGAAAGCTGTGTATTTTCTGCATTCTGGAGGAAGTTCGATCTGATAAAAGCTGGATCTGAGATCAATGGAAGACAACACTTTTACACCATTAAAATTTTGAAGAAGTTCTTCCGTCGTCTGCGGCCTGTCTGTTTCAGGAATGATGATAGTATTGATTTGTCTCGAATCTAAGACAAGCCTGATCGATCCATTTTTTTTTCAACAACATGTAATGGATTGTTGTATGAGCTTACTGCAGGCTCAATAATGCCCTCATCAAGCATAGATTGTATTTCTATTCTAACACGGTCCCTATAATGTGCTGGAATTACGTATGGTCTTACACAAAATTTAGTATGCTCACGAACACGAAATTGGTATTGAAATCCCTTGATCGTTCCTGTTTTGTGAGTAAAAACTGTGGAATGTGCTTGTAAAATCTCAAAAAGGTCCTGCCTATCAGTTTCATTACAATTCTCAATTGTTTGAATTTTATTCTGAATTAACTCATTAATTTCAAACATGCCGTCGATATCATCGCTGTCAGTACTTGCAGAGTGATTGTTAGTGTCTAGTTCCGTAGAAAATTCCGAACTGTTGTCTAACAGAACGTAAAGCCGATTAATTTCCTCATCATGGTTTGAGAGCCAGTCTTCAAATTTCAAAGCTATTGACTTACCTTCTTTCTCTAAACTTATTTCAGCATCGTGAAAGCTTAAGATTGCTTTGTATTCATTCAAAAAGTCTACTCCCAGTATAATTTCCGTCGACAATAATGGAACAATAAGAAAGTTCATAGAGAAGATGTGGCTTTGGCAAAAGAATTCTAAATTGGTTTGTTGGCGTACATCTACACTTCTTCCAAAGATTGCACCTTGTAATTTAATCTTACGTAACGGAAGTGTGGGGCAATCGTTCGATTTGTTGCATTTGCTAAAAGCTGTTTCACTAATTACTGAAATGGGACTGCCAGAGTCAAGTACTGCCATAAATTTTACGTCATTTACAGTAATATGAATCACAGGATATGCAATGTTGTTATGTTTTACGTCGTGTTCCTGGAGTAAGATGTCCCTAATGTCTTCCATTTTTACGTAATTACTAGCTACGGCAGCTGCGTCGTCAGTTTCATAAGTACGTATTGTGGCTGCTAGCGGAGTGAGTCATTGCCTATTGTCTCTTTGTTGGCGTGCGTCGTTATTGGGATTTGGAGACCTAACTTCTACAAATTCATCGTGACGAGAGTGCTCTGCTCTGTTTAAATCTCGCCAGTTCTGATGCAATTCAGGTCTGTCATTACGATCATATCGTCTGTCGTCATGTCGGTAGATTCGATAGTTTCTTTCTTGTCGGTCACGTGGTGGAGAATTTCTCCCTGAATCGTAACTGCGCGCTGGACCGTTGCATCTAAAGTTATTCTGTCTCCCTTGATAATAATTATTTTGGTTCCCATATTGTCTGTTTCTCTGATTGTCTCTGTGATAGTCATTACTGCGGAGAGGTGATCTTTCCCTGTAATTATGACTACTCTGCCAACGGTTGTCATACGGGTGGTGTCTATTTTGGTCACAATTTGTGTGGTGAGAATAGCCTTGTCGCGTCCAGTTATCGTTTCTGTCGTCACGGAATTGTGACGGATGTGACCTGTAGTGATTGTTTTCCTGCTTTCGCATCCCGCGACTGTCTGTGTCAATTTCTAATTCTTGTAACAGTCCCTGAAAAGCTTCAATGTCGTCTTTGCAACATCCTGCCAAAATAATATGTCGTAAATGTTCAGGCAGTTTGATTAAGCAAATGTGGATGAGTTCTGAGGGGCTGTATGGGTTTGACAGGTACTGATTCTTGTGCAACATGTCTTCAAAATATTTGACAAGACTGGAAAATTCAGATTGTTCAAAGTGTTTCATCATCATGATGCTATGTTTTACGCGGTCTTGTGTGGCTTGAGACCAATATGCTGAGAGGAAGGCATGGTAAAATTCTCCTTCACTGTGGCAATCGTGAATGACCGATCGCAGTCTTAACAGCTGGTTCAGTCTCTAAGTAGCCACACATAAATTCTAACCTGTGCTCCAATGACCAGTTGGGAGGGAAACAATGAGAGAATTGATGGAGCCATGCTTGTGGATGAATGTCGTTGCCAGAATTCTTAAATGTTTTGAATGTACGTGTAGTAATGAACAGCTTATAGTCAAAATCATCGTGTCGGCGAGTAGCATGTCGGTCATTGTCACGTCGTGTCGGCGGTTCCATCTCAAAATTCGGTGCACATTGCCAATTTCTTTCATAATTACCGAAATGCCCTGTGCTATTATTTTGTGGCTTTTCCGTATTTCTAAGTTCCTCTTCCCGTGTTGGAGCGCGAGTATCCTCTTGTATTACCTGTGTCAGCTGATCTTGTACTTCCCGGATTTTTCTTTTGTACTGTGTATTGATTTGATTTTGATTTTGTTTGAATTTTCTAATTTGTTCATACTCTTCTGTGTCAGTGAAGGCTACGGGTCTTGTGTCATTCAGATCATCATCTACCTTTGTAGATAAGTTAGTGACCTGATCCGAAAGTTCGGCTACTTTCTCTGATAATGAACTAATTTCCTCCATGTGTCTTTCTACTGTGTCCTTTAAGTTTTCCTGAGTTTTTGCAAGTTGCGTAACCGAATCGGTAGATGCAACTGAGTCCATTTTAGCTTGCAAGGTCTCATGATTTTCATGAACAATAGTTTGCAGTTCTTTTATGGCTGCTTAATGATTCTGTAACGCATTCTCATGACGCGAAAAAATAGGTTGGAAATGCTCACAAATTTGTGTTTTTACGTCATTACAGACTTTCTGACATTTCGATTCAATGTTATGTAACTCAGCAGTTAAATCTTCACGTGTTTGTTCAAGTGTGGTGTCTAACTTTTGAAGCTTTTGCTGTGTTTGTCTCTGATTTTGTTCCATTGTGTGTAACTGTTGCTGTGTTTGTTTCTGGTGTTGTTCCATTGTGTCTAACTTTTGCAGCTTTTGCTGTGTTTGTCTCTGATTTTGTTCCATTTGTTGCATTAGTTGTAATAACAATGCATTAGTGTCTGGAATCTGTTCCTCTACTCTTTTCGGCAGTGCATTTGCACCGGCAACATTCACATTTTGACAAGCTGAAAATGTGTCTTGACTTATTTGAGAAAACGGTGAGGACGCAAAACCTGAATCTACAGTATTTACAAGATTGTGTCCTGTCATTTCGGATTCCTGAGGCGAGCTGTTGCTGACCGATCGATCGATAATGCTTCCCTGTTCACTACCTGTTTGACTGTCTACGCCACTGTTTGACGCCCGCTCCATTTCCCTATGCACAGTTACCAAATTACTACTTTGAACATTAGTTAACTCATTACATGGTGGGGCCAACACACTGCTTTCGTCTTCACTGTCATTTCTTAGTTTACTTTGGAGCCGAGAGTTACGTTTTTCACACGCCATTATTGTCACAATATTTCACACGATAACACAGAAAAGCACAATTTGAATAGCAAAAATAAGAGAACACATTAATATAGCACTGAAAATAATATCTACTTAATTGCAGCTGCGAAATACTTGGTGCAAATCTACATGCATGCCACAACTGTTTTACAGTACAACAATGAAAGACTGCAACTACAAAGGAGATTCTCTCTACAATTACGCGCTAGCAATAAACAAAAGCTACACTAAATACACAAACTACAAGAAAAAATCAGAAGATTCCAGTGAGGTATCCCTGGCAGGGTCGACATATGAAACGTCCCCTTAGAACAACTTATACACGACTGTGCTTAACCTGACACATAATATTATTTAGCGCAACGCAATCTGACTTTCAATAATCCCTACAAAACAATGGCCCTGACTAACATTAAACTATACCTTTCACAAATCACTTACCTCACAAAAATCTCCGTTTCTCGAACTACTGCAATACGGCGAGCGCCACTACTGCCAGCTAAATAAAAGATTCAAACTACTGAAGGCACTAACTACTGATAGGGATAGTTAGCAAATGAAAGATATTAATAGAGAACAAACACTGTATTTACCTTAATATTATCACAAGTCATAATATATGTAATTTCAAAACTCCGCCATCTTGCTCCTCACATCCACCACTGCTGGCGGCTCACCTCTAACTGCGCAACGCTACGCGCTGTTCACATCCAGCTATAGCAGTTCATGACAACAATGGCAGACAACAATGCAAACTAGCCACATACTGCACACAGCACAGCCAGTGATTTTCATATAGAGCGCTACGTGGCATTACCCATATAAAAATCTAAACAGCCTACTTACACGCGTAGGGCGCGTCAATTGTTTTTAAATCAGAAAATAAGGGATTCGGAAAGATTAGCAATGGCAGATCGAGACCTTGACCGAATCGAGGTAGAGACCCAGCATGAAGATGGACAGAGAATAGAGGACAGTACAACAGAAGATGCAGTATCGCGAGAAATAGGATAAATAATGCACCATAATGAGGATAATGTACGTCAAGGTATAGAAGACGTAAGTCAGCATACGGCATAGGAGCAGGAATGTAGAGAGACAGTCGATGAGGATTCTAACTTGCATCTTGAATACGTAGAACCCATAGTACAAGTAATCAGAGCTCCCTCACCACAGAGTACAAGGAATGCGAGCAGAAACGTGTCACCGCACAGTTCAATGCAATCGGTTGCGAACCAACACTTGGGCGAAAACACAGAGCGTAGGACGTCGGAAGAAACGCAATTGGACCCACCAATCTGGCAGAATTATTACAACAAATTACGGAAACCATGACAAGGCAAAATAAAGAAATAGCAAACCAAATTCAAATTCAGAATGCAGAATCCATGAGACAAATGCGTGAGATTAAAGAAAAAAAAAAACAAATTCATTTACACCTAAGTCATATTGAAGACGAGGTAAAAGAATCTCGAAAAATAATAGGAAACATAATAACAGGTCACAATCAATTGAGAAAAGACATTGGCAAGGTACAAGTGGACGTACGAACATTGCGTAATGACATTCAGGACGAGATCAAAACATTACGTAACAACACCCAGGGAGAAGTCAAGAAAGTTGAGAAACAGATAAACGAAATTACTAGACAAGCAGCAGGTACAGCGCGTGAAATTGTTGAAAACAGTGTGTTACACAAACGTATCACAAAAGCAGCGCTGATAATCGCATAGTCAAAATAGAAGCCCAAATGAAGCAACAATTTCAGAAATTGCGAACAGAGTTGTTGCAAACTATTGAAGAGCGTAGTGAACAGGATCGAACGAGCACTGAGTATGCAACCACATCCGTATCTGTAACAGCACCGGAAAAACAAGCAATTAACGAAGATATCATGCATCATCGATTCCAAACACAGGCGGAAAGTAACATACGTGAAATCAGACGGCCTGCACCGCCACAAACCGTTTCGAAATTCTTTATGAACAAACGGCACCACAAACACATGCAGAACCACAAATGCATTTTTCAAGACAGTTTGGATCGTGCAATGAAGTGGCAACGTTAGCCAGACAAGATGCCGAACCAATACGTGACAATGGAAAGCCAGATCGAGAAGAGTTCACAACTACAAGTTCACAACCGATGGAAGAAAATTATTGCGTACCACTCCAACGATACTACGCAAGGGTAGGCGAAAGTTACGGTGGACAATATCCAATGGATCTACCACAACCGGAAAGAACGACGGGAGTAATGATCAGAAACAAAAGTGGCGAAGAATCGCGAATTTCATATAGAACTATGACGAAGTACAACGATCATTTCCTCACAGTCAGAAAATTTCAACACTTTCGAGAAGGAAACGCATTACATCCACGAACTTTTATTGATCAATTCCGAGTAGGATTACCAGAACACTGGACGCTACCACACAAATTAGACTTTATATGTGCACACATGTCAGGAAAAGTCGCAGAAACCATGCAGAATGTTGCAGCGACATGCCGATCGATCGAACGAAGATTTCAGAGAGAAGTTTCTCTCACGATATTGGTCCAGCGAAGCACAGAACAGAATGAAGTACGAATTATTACAGAACCCATATTTTGAAAATTCAGGAGAGAAGAGTCCCGTGAAATTTTTCGAAGAAATGGCAAAGAAAAATCAATGCTTAGATGTACCAGACACTGACGGAGAGTTGATGAAATTATGCGCTATGAAGTTACCATTTAAATACCAGCAATCATTAGTAGGTCGCCGAGGCAATGACGTCGAAGCATTTAAAGGTATTCTAAGGGAACTAGAGTTCCTATTTTCGGAAGATGACGCAAGAAAAAGACGAAGCGCCCCTGAAAACGAAAGCAAAAAGCAGTGGAATCCACAAGACACAGTACGAAGAAACAATAATTACGAACCATGTGATAACTTCGCACCAAGAAACGACAACAGATTTAAACAAAAAAACGGTTATGGATTTAGAAGAGAATACAGCAATAACTATAATTCACCCAGGAACGGCAACAACTATTACAGAGGGAACAATGACAACCGGAACGGGTATTGAAGAACCAATAGACCGACAAATTATCAACAAAGAAACCAATAGCAACAAGCGGAGCATGAAAAGAGAATACAGATAGAAGAGGTGGAGGTAAGACCACCAAACCCCGAAAAACGTTCGAATTGACAGCTAAGCGCCCATGACAAATAGAATGACGCACTGACCCAGGACAATTCCAGCACCTTGAACAGAGAAGTAAATACCTTATCACGAGAAGAGAAGAAGGAAGAAACAAATCCGCAGGGACCAGATGAAAAGGAAGACAGGAAAATAACAATATCGTGTTGGTACGAAACTAATTGGGAGAATACTGACGAGGAAGATGAATTACCAGAGGCATGCACAACGAATGTAGGAGGAAAGGACGAAGTAATGAGTATCACAGAGCTATTTGAGATGGAAACTAGGGAAAGTGAATTCAGTGAGGATAATGTGCAATCGACAGAAGTTGAAAATTAGTTACTAGTGGGCACACAACCCAACGTATATAATGAAGGAAGTTCTGAAGCGATATTTAGAGCTTTTAAATGCGATTATGTGGAAGTAGCGACGAAGAAAGAGAAGATAGACGAGGATGAGGAAAAAGTAGAGGATGTTGAAGAAAGCGTAAATGAAGGAAGAAATAGAGAAGAGGAAATAAAAGAGAGAGAAGTAGCAGTCGAAGCTTATCCTACAGAAAGTTCGAATTCACAAGGGAAATTCCTAAAAAGACTCATGTATGATTCAGTGGAGGATTCGTTGATGCAAGAAGAAGAAGAACAGAACCAACCCTTTCAAATTCAACCAATTGTGAAGGCCGTGGTAAAGCATATCCCAGTCAATATTGTAATTGATAGCGGAAATGAAGTGACCGCGATCTCAGAAAATTTATTCATGCAGTGTAATGCCAATGTGGAATTGCCAGTTCTGAAAACACATAAGATTAAAGTAAGAGGTCCTATTAGAAACAATGCTGCGGAAGTTACGAGACAAACAAGGTTAACTGTTTCGTGTCAAGGTCAAAAGATCGAAGCCAACTTCGTGATTATACCTAAACTAAATGTAGATTTGATTATAGGTGCAGATTTTTTAAATGAGAGACGAGCGATAATAGATATGGGGAAAGGTAGCGTAACATTCAGGAATGTCACACTTCTCTTTGAGCAAAAGCTAAAATTAGAAGAAATACCAGTTATAAACAAACAATGAAGAATGATGCGATATAAAGAGGATGAAGAATTAGAATGGTATGCACAAAAAGGGGAATCGCCTCAATTCATGTTTGAAGTCCATAAAGAAATCGACGAAAAATTGCAAGAAGTTCACGGTATTTCGGAACACAGTAAAAGAGAATTAGAGGGTATTTTACGAGATAAAGCAGAGGTATTTGTAACTAAGACTGGCAGTATTAAACACTTTCAGTACAAGTTTGAAGTAAAACAGCACAAACCATTTAGAGTGCCACCCTACACAATCCCATTAAGCTACAGGAATAAAGTATTCCAGGAGATATCTAAAATGTTAGATGATGATATTATTGAACCAGCTACCTCCACATATAACAGCCTGTTCCATATTGTACAAAATCGAAATGGGAGCATCAGGTTAGTGCTTGATTCCAGACAGATCAACACAATCATAATCACTGAGACAGCTCGCCCAGAAAAATTAGAGGAATTGATACAAAACTTCCACGGTGCTAAGATATTTTCATCAATTGATTTACGGAGTAGTTTCTGTCAAATAGAATTGGCCCCAGAATGTAGCAAATTTACAGCATTTATCGTATTCGGTAGATGTTACAAATTTAAACGATTGCCATTTGGTTTAAACATATCACCAGCAGCGTTTATTAGGGGATTTAATACTATAGTCAGTCCTGAAATTTTACAAAAAGTTACTTGTTATGTTGATGATGTGATTATAGCAGAACCCTCTTGGGAACATCACAACGACACATTAAATCAGTTTTTACAGATCATGAAAGAGCATGGGGTCACAGTATACGTAACAAAATCCAAATCTGGAAGGCGAGAGGTCAAATTTCTAGGACACACAATTTCAGAGAAAGGGGTAATGCCCGACCCAGAAAAACTAACGGCAATCAAAGAATTCTGTACTCCATATAATAAGAAAACTCTCACAGGATTTCTAGGTCTCACCGGATTCTATAAAAAATTTATTTGGATCGAATCTCTTGCAACACCACGCCTATGTGCATTGACTGGAAAAAACACGCCATGGGTATGGGATCAACAAGCCAATGAAGAATTTTTAAAAGTAAAAAACGCACTAACAAGAGCACCGATTTCAGCACATCCTGATCTAACACAAAATTTTTGTATGGCCACTGATAGCGCGAAAATAGGTTTAGGATTTGTTTTATTCCAAGAAAACGAACAGGCAGGGCTAAGATCATATAGAACAATTGCATTTGCCAGTCGTGTACTCACAAAAAGCGAGAAACACTATTCAGTCACTGAGCTGGAAGCATTGGCCATTGTATGGGGCTTCCAACGTTTTCGATACTTCCTATTCGGAAGAAAAACAAAAGTACACACTGACCACAAAGCATTCGAATTTCTGTTATCCGCCAAACTAACTCATGGGAGGTTAGCCAGGTGATTGTTAATACTACAAGAATTTGACTTCACTATTACACACATACCAGGACCAGCGAATGTATTAGCAGATGCTTTATCACGATGTCCACAGGGTGCATCCAATAATATAGGTTTAGAAGCAGCAGAAGACCAGTTTACAATGTACTGTATGAAACAAGTACCTTTCGAAAACTACATTACGACAGCATTGAAAAACATAGGCAAAGAACAGGACAAGGATCCCGAAATAGTAGGAATCAAACACAAGTGGAGAAGTAAGGATTTTCCAGACATTCGACAGCACTATCTCGTAAAAATCAATGTTTTATTTTTAGACGAAATGTTGCAACAAATGAATGGTTAATTTATATCCCAGATGAACTAAGTAATAAGTACATATGGTATACACATTTAAGTAATGGCCACTTTGGACCAAAGAAATGCTTTTTATAAATAAAACAAGCCATTTTCCTAATATGGAAAGACGAGTTAGAACAGTATTAGTCAAATGCAAAAAATGTATGAGGGCTAAACACGTCACTTTCCAAACCAAACCACCTATGTTTCCCCTAATCCCTAAAAAATTAAAACAAATAGCTGCAACAGATTTGATGGGGCCCCTCCTACGCACAAAAATGGATATATTTTCATATTTGTCGTTTTGGAACTTACTTCTAAATACGTTACCTTGACACCATTAAAACGGGCAACAGGTCATACTGTAAGTAAAGCATTTAGACAAGATTTTCCCAGACAAGTAGGTCGAGTGGAACGAATAATTTCGGATAATGGCCCACAATAAAAATCAGTGCAATGGCAGAACACGTTAAAACAACACAAAATAAAACCCATCTACATATCTAAGTACAAACCTAGCGTAAATCTAGCAGAACGATCTATGACGGACATAGGCACTTTATGCCGATTATATGCAGGCAAAAGACACAACACTTGGGATAAATACCTTAAGGGGAGCCGGAGGTGGTCAAATCCAAAAAATTAGGATTTTTTTTTTTTTGCTACCGAAAATTAATTCGAACATTCTTCTTTAATGTGAACTTTGAATTATTGTTCTACTCGCCCTAGAAGTGGAGTTATTAGCATTTTCCCCCACGCCTGCAGAGGAAATGGGCGGCTGCTGAATGCATCTAACACCCTCTCGCAACTTCCTGGCGAACTGCTTGGGATTTTCTCGGCCTGTTACGCATACAGCGCCTTATGTTACGCATACAGCGAGTGTGCAAGGGTTGGCTACATTGTTTTCTGTGACAAATGAAGCGCTAAGAGCGAGGAACATCGTCTCTTTGCTGTTTACCGTTTCGAATTAGTTCCGTGTTGCGCCTGTTGTTGGTAGTATTATATTTCTTGTGTAAGGCATTGTTCTGGTTACGATGCCACGTTTTAGTAACCGTGTATATAAGAAGAGGAAGAATGTAGGGAAAAGGAAATTAACACTAATACCAAGTTGCGATACTACAATTACTGAAACAGTGCGTTCTTCTGCTAAGCAACACATGGCCAGCCATAGCCCTGTGACATCTTCTAGCAAGAAGCTGACTGGTGGAAGTAACAGATTTCGTGAATGTGTTAGTGACAGTACTGAATATTGGATTATTATCTTCTGTGCTGAAAGAAAGTGTTCTGTGCAAAATGTGGGACTGGAGTGGGACTGGAGATAACAAAGCACTTTGGTTAAGCTTGTGAGATGAAGATAATCTGTGCATGTTGCAAGTATCAAGTGACTTTCTACAATTCACATGCCACTCTCTTTGGTGAAAATGGACGATCTAGAGTGTTTGATGTGAATGTTCAACTTGTGTATGGTCTTTGATCCATTGGAAAAGGGTCTGCTGCTGGTAACTGTTTTGTGGTATTATGAACTTGCCATCGCCTCCAAGCAAATTTGGGTACTACTGTGAACTGGTAGGATCCTCTGTTGAAGATGTGGCTTTGAAAACCATGAAGGAAGCAGTGGAGGAATCTGTAGAAATGAACGGTGGTTCTAGGGATTTGGTAGTGGCATTAGATGGTTCCTGGCAAAAGAGGGGTCATAACTCCCTGAATGGGGTTGTAACTGCTACTTGTGGTGATAGTGCAAAAGTGATAGATGTTGCAATATTATCAAAACATTGTAGGTGCAAAAATAAAATCAAAGGAGAGTACAGTGGAACCTGTGAGGCAAATTTTAATGGATCAAGTGGAGCAATGGTAGTGGATGGAGTGAAACAAATTTTTGAATGTTCAGTTCCCAGATACAACGTTAGGTACAAATACTACCTTGGGGATGGTGACTCCAAAGGTTTCAAGACTATAGAGGAACTGAAACCATATGGAAATGAATTTGTAGTTGAAAAGTTGGAATGCATTGGGCATGTGCAAAAGCGTATGGGTGCACGGCTTCGAAGGCTCAAACAAACTTTGGGTTCAAGTAAGCTCAGTCATGGAAAGACAATAGGAGTGAGAGGCAGGCTTACTGATGAGGTGGTTGAACGTCTACAGAGATACTATGGGTATGCTATAAGGCAAAATACTAGTAATGTTAGCAACATGCGAAAAGCAGTGTGGGCATTGTTCCTTCATACTGCCTCTTCCAATGAATACCCTCAACACAGCCTGTGCCCAAAAGATTCCTGGTGCAAATATAATGCAAAGAAGGACTATGATCACAAACACGGTTTGCACATGCAATAAAACAAATTTTTCATGACTTAGCACAGCCAGAATTGTTACACAAATGTCTGCACAGAAAGACGCAGAATCCTAATGAGAGTGTAAACAATTTGATTTGGAAAGTGATTCCTAAAAGGGTGTTTATAAGCATAAAACACTGCACTTTGGCATTTATGATGCAATAGCAACCTACAACCAAGGGAACAGTGTGAAGTGTGAAGTTCTGAAGGCATTAGGATTTACAGCTGGGGACAACACTGTACGAGCACTAAGAAATATTGACAGAGAAAGGATAAGAGGAGCAGAAAGAAGAGAAAGGCATATGAAGTATGATGGAACAACAGGCCAGACAAGAAGACAGAAGAGGAAGCTTTTGGAGGATGAAGAAAAAGACCCTGATAATCCATCCTATAGTGCAGGAATGTATTGAGAAACTTTGATAGCCATTTCCCGTAAATTAGAATTTTTCAAATATAAGGAACATTTTCTCAAAATCCACTCAAGCTAGAGAGATGAAATTTTTATACAGCACTCCTAGTGGTCAAACTTACATTGTAACAAAGCCGTTTGGCAATATGTTCAGTAGTTTCATTTCAGTTTAACTATAAAGCAATTATTTGTAAAAAAAATTTGGGTCATTAATTAAAAAAATAATTGGATGGAAACTAGATAAGATACGCAAAAATCCCTCTGTCATAACTGCAATACTAAACCACTCTATATGTAAAAAAAAATTCAAATTTTTCTATTTGGTAGTTTATTCATCAATGTTCCTCAATCTTAGTGATTTTAACATGGGCAGCATAGGCACCTCCGGCTCCCCTAAAGATATTCAAGAAGTAATAAATGAAATGGCACATGGCACTACACTACTACCGCCAGTTACTATACTTAAAAATATTGAACCCCCAAACATAATCAGAGAAAATGTTAGCTTTCCTATTGTACCACATAGACAGCACAAACAAGTCATAGCAACAGCACTCTCCAACATCAGAAAGGCAGCCATTAAAAGAAAAGAAAGAGGAGATAGAACAGCAATTAAAAGAACTTTCTCAGTAGGCCAGAAAGTATTTGTAAAAACACACCATCTCTCCAGCAAGCAGAAACACAAAATACATAAGTTTTATGCTGCATACAAAGGACCTGTCATAATTAGCCGAATTGCTCATGATAATGCTGTGGAACTATTGAACCCAGAAACAGGCAAAACCTTAGGACTTCACCATGTGAGCCATATCAAAAAGATTGAAGATTAATTTTATTACTGGTAAATAATCAGCACAATATTTCAAGTTTATGTTGCAGATAAGATCATTAGGAGAAATAAGAATGAAGAGAGAGGAAGGTGGGAAAAAGAAAGTAGTTTCAATAAAAACAAAATTAAAAATAACACCAATAGTACCATACATTAAGGTGAAGGGATAAAGCATAGATAGTATAACAGCATGAAATACTAAAATGCTATACACCACGACACTACACAAAAATAAAAAACGAATTTGAGGATTCTTGTAGATGTTAAGACTCAAATTATCTTAGAATTGTAACATGGAAAGTGCGCCAAAATTTGTAAAGCTTTTTAAAAAGGCGTAAAACAATGTAGGTACTAGACATATGTTAGATGATTATAAGTAAAACTTTTTATAAGAACCATTGTAAAAACTCCAGCAAGGACCAGATGCAATGACCCACAAGTTGCAACCCGAGAAGTATCAAGAAAGAAAAGGGCGAAATTAGCAAGACACGATTCCTACAAGGCAGAAGTGTCGAGAGAAGGGAAAGGGCAGTGAGACCAACAAAGGGTACTTGTAAATCTACTGCTGAAGGGATCAGTGCAGGGACAGACAAGCAAACACTGGACTTTCACCACTCGTAAACCCGGGACGCCCCAACTCAGCAAAGCAAGCAAAAAACGGCACGACGAGAAGACTGCTTGGGCAAGCCACCACTGGCAAAAAAAAATAAATAAATAAAATAAAATAAAATAAAATAAAATAAAATAAAATAAAATAAAATAAAATAAAATAAAATAAAATGTGTAAAAGTCACAGTACTGCTATTAAACAGCAAGCTGATGCACGAAACTGAAGAAAACGTCCACAAAGTAGAAATGACATGTCCAAATAATTTATCAAACTGTTACTAAGAAGAGAACTTCAAAGCGACTAGTTATCAATAAATATTCACATATCCTGCCCAGAGAAAAACCAAGAATCAAGTAAGAAGCAGAGAAAAAGCAGGAAGAACGGAAGTTGAAGATTTGCAAGATTGAGACCAAGAAAGAAGATGGGTGAAGAATGGACGACATGCCTTCCCAAATCCCTATCC